>NC_056745.1:1079829472-1079921972 GCF_019279795.1 Protopterus annectens
TTTAGAAAACTGTTTACCTAGGGGAATACGTTTATCAGTCCCGATGTTTTAGATAGAGACAACTAGATTACAGCACTTGCAGCAATAGATAGTTGATGTGTTCTTTATATGCAATGGTAAGGATTATTAATTGCAGCTTATGATGCAGATACTTTTCCTGTGTGGATTATTATCATGTCATATAGTACACAACTTTGTAGATTTGTAATTGGAAAATAATGCTGCAATTAAATATTAGTTAGTCTCACAGTTAACTTAACTTTGAGTATGCAATGGCTGTATGTAAAGGACTGTGTAGCATGTCAGAAGTTTTTTTTTTTCTTTCAGTACATACAGGAAAACTTTACTGAGGTGTTATATTTACCACTGAGTGCTATATGTAGTGCTCTATATGATTTTCTGTAGCTGCATACAGGATAACATTTTCAGTACTTGTTATGTTTAGAACTGTGTAGTATAAGAAGGTACTTAAAGCTGTAAGGCATTTTTGGTCACACTCCTTGAACATTTTCACTACAGTGAACTACTTATATTGAAAGGCATGTTCTGCACAATGCTAAACATGTAAATTAGTGACATAATAAAAAATGTAAGTTATTTCTTAGCAATCTACTAAGTATTTAATTCTGTGAAACAGCTCTGCACATTTCCCACTTTACCTAGAGTGCATCCTCCTGATGTTCTGATTCCTAGCCCCAGAGTGGTCAGTTAAAGAATATCAGCTTTCATGGTTTCTATTTTCCAATACTGCTTCTAATCTAATTATTTTATTCCCTTTCCACTTAATCGTAAAGATCAAATTTTGCCTCTACTATCTCTCTTCTCATAGTCATTCAATTGTTTCCCCCTTTGGCACAAGTTTCTCTTGACTCTATGACCTGCATACTTCCCCACTGTGAGCATATACAGTAACCAGCAACAAAGTCAATAATCATTTTCAAGACATAGTCATGGGCAGTGGCTACTCTCTACTGTTTATGTTGAAGCATCTACTTAAAGTGCAAAGCTATTATCTGTAGCACTAGATCCAAAAGTATAGTTGTATGCACTGCTATATTGCCTCTGAAAGTTGTGCACACTGCTGCAGGATGTAGTTTTTATTTAGCCCATCAAATAAGCACACAAAGTTAATTTGCAGATAAAACAGGTCCTATATTTAAAATTAAGAACAGCACCCTTCCCCGAAAGACTTAAAGGGACAGTGATATCTTTGCCTTTTAATATTTTATAGTCACTTTCCCTTCTTAAGTAGTTTAGCCTTATTTTAGCACCACACTCCTCAAAACAGTCTGCTGACTTTTGTTGTAGTATTCCTTGCCATTTCTACAGTAAAGTTGTCAAAGAAACACTTAGCTGATTCCAAGACAAACCCAATGATTGTTCTTACTGAAAACAACTGCATTGACTTGGATGGGTGGAACCTACTCAGTTTGCCCTTACTCAGCTTGGGATCTATCATCCTCCAATTCCTACCCACTCCCATCTCATCCAAACTTAATGTCAGCTAGCATCATCCATTCCAATCCACACTGCATCTAACTGCCAAATGGAACATCAACAAAGAAAATTCTACCCAAGACTTCTATAAGCCCCAGCAACTTTATACCCTACATTACTTTTCTTCTCCCCACACTTTTATGGTGCTTCCATCATTACTAACCTCCAGGCATCACAAAAATTTAAACTTAAACAATTCTATAATAAGGTTGCTAAATTTGCAGGAAATACCCCTTTTAGAACCCACCACTGTATAAAAATAAAAAGCCTAAATTGGTTAGAACTAACCCATCAACTAACATAAACACAGCTTCTTACCACCTATAGAATTATCCAACATCCATCTGCTTGTTTAGCAGCAAACACCATTCTATACAACTGTGTCCCACTCAGTCATTACAATCCATTGTTCAAAAATGCTGTCTGTCCACAAACCTATTAAATCTGCTGGACACTACCTGTACTTGAATGATGTTACTAAGGCCTGGAACTCCTTAACTTTATCCATCAGGTCAGTAACCTCCCTCCTATCCTTCAAAACCATTCTGAAAGACTTCCCAGCCAAAAGCTGGCTGTGTTCTTGCTCAACACCAGGATAAACTATATCCCTAAATGTGGATAAATACCCTTTCATACCTTACATCTCCTTACTCTTCCTTCTTCACTCACTTCCTTACTTCAATCAATTTCTGTCCCCTGGCTTTCTCTCTAAATATACCATAAGCCTGTTTTTCTTTCACTTTGTATTGCAATTCCTGTTTGTATTATACTAACTTATCTTTAATTTTTATAAACTGGGCAAACATTTTCTAACTATTAAATCATTGTCATATAACTTGTATCTATTTTTTACCAATGTTTTCATAGTATGTCGAATTTGGTATAGTTATTTAAACTAAAGTTGTTTTCGCATTATTTTTTTAAAGACTGTAAAATTATTATTCTTAAACTGTTTTGTAAATACTTTGGAGCTTCTCCCTGGGCCTCCAGTGGAAATGGGCTCCTACCCAGTCGGACTTTCTGGTAATCAAATGTCTGTAAATAATAAATTAAATAAAAGAAGAATAAAGGCAATTAGTCACAGAAGGAGTCTCACAAAGATCAATACTTGGTCCAAGCCTATTTAACCTTTTATAAACAAGCTTTGTACCACCATCAAATATGTCACCATTATACAATATGCAGATGATTCAACATTTATTTGATCAGCCCCGAATTTTACCAGAACATCAAAAAACTCACCCAAGACTCTTTTCCAGTTTTAGAATCCTGGTTAGGTAAGTTATACTTACTCCTAAACCCAAGCACAACCAAGTTAATGGTTTTCACACTGAACTATATTCTGATCAAAATAGGGAATTCCACACACTCTCATTAAACAGCACAAAAACCTGAAACTGTAACACAGATTAGGCTACTGGGGTTTCTAGTTATTAACAATCTAAAATTAGATCCGCACCTACCACAAGCCATTAAAACAGCACATATGAAACGTGGCTCCCTTTATAAGGCTAAGCAATATCTCACAGACACTGCTACAAAAAGCTGTATTGGCAACTTACCAACTCTCATCTCTCCTATATGCGTCCGCTATTCTTACAAACCTAAATAAACCAACAAAATAAATTTGTTGCATATGTGTAATACAAAGTCCATCATTCCTTGATTTTAATGGAGGTAAACAGTCTAGAATTACCTCACGACTTGATTTACTCAGAATTAGTCATGTCCCACATTCTTATCTTCAAGCCAGAAAAATACACTGCACTGCAAAACACTCTGCAGCACCATTACTCTACCAGAGACCTGTGTTCCCAGAAACAAATCCCTTCCAATTAGTAATAATTCAAACACTGCAGGGACTCATATACAATAACTATCTAACAAAACTTTGGAATTCAAAACTCAACAGAAATAATATCTAAATTATACATTCTCCATACCTAGCTAATCTAATATCTAAATTATACATGTTCCATATCTGGCTAATCTAATTGTATGTTCACTTCAGTTTCAATAACATGTATATTTAAATCTCTGAAGTGACCTTCCATTCTGTGAAAGACTCTTACCCTCTTTGTCATCTTTCGTTTTCCTCATCTTTTGCATGGTCTGCACTCATATCATATTGCTAAGACCTGGAACTCCTTACCTGTATCCATCATGTCAATGCCTTCCATCCACGCCTTTAAAACTGTTCTGAAAGACTTCTAGCCAAAATGTGTCTCTGCTCTAGCTCAAAACCAGGGTAAATTATATCCCTAAATATCAGCAAGAAACTATTTATATTTAACACCTCCTTACTCTCCCCTCTTCACTCATTGTCTTATTTCAATCTGTTTCTCTCTCCCCTGACTCTATTTCTAAATATGCCATAACCCAGGGCCAGATTCACGAAGGCTTGCACGGAGTCTATGAGTAGTGTAAGACGTCAGACAGGCAATATGTCAGCAATAGCCGGCAGAGTCGTGCATGAGAGCTCCTAAAACTACTCTTGCACGAACAGTGTTATGGTATGCAAATTACCTCATTTGCTGCTGAAATGTATGCAAATGAGGTAAATTTGTGATCCAGGAACCACTAACCTGTCCGTGGAAGAGCAGTGCTATTTGCAGAAATGTACTCCATTGGTAACGGAGTACCATTCTGCAGATAGCTAAACGGAGCTATGACAGCTCCAAATAAAGGATGCATCCAGTTGAGGAAGCATGCCAATGGCCACATATAAGGCCATTTGCATTTTTATAGGTTGAAAATTAATAAAAATTAATTTTTATTTTTTTCCCCTGAACTCCAATGTTTAAGCATAGCGCAGCGCCGCGCAAATGTGCGGCGCTTTAAAAAAACAGAAAATAATTAAAAAATAGCCAAAAATAGGCATTTTTAATAAAAAGCTTATTCTGCCATGCAGGTGAATAGCAGGCTGAAGACAACATGGCTACTGAGTAGTGGTTGCTAAGGGGGGAAGCTCAGTTTGAGAGATGCAACCAAGCATTAGTAGGCAATCCTATGCAAATGAGGATAAGGATAGTAAATCCCAATTTTCCCTGGCATGTGAGCCATGTCCCTAGAGTGTAAGTGTAGGAGTAGGGGAGTAGTAGAGTAGAAGATAGGTGACATCATGAGGGGGTATGTCTGAAAGACTGTAAGCTTATTGGAGCAGAGTGGCTTGTGTTTGACATGAGTTGCTCAGGATTGCAAAAGGCATGTCTACAGTTGTCCTAGCTGAAACCCAGAAACCGAAGGTGTACGCCGTGGATATATCTGAAATTTCTTGCAAACGTGCTTACACCGTGTGCACGTGTGTGCATGCCTGTAAGCCTGTGTAAGCCTGTATAAGCCTGCGTGCGTGTGTGTGCGCTCGTCTGTGCGTGTCTTTGGGCTTGTTTGCGCAGTGCTGCCCCTTATGGAAACAGAAAGGGAAAAGGAAGGAAAAGAAGTAGTAGGAAGTTAACCAAGGAGAACTCGCAGAGCTGCCAGGTGAAATAAATCAGAATCAGCCAATTACACAGGCAGTACACTAGCCCAGCCCAACCCAGCCCAGCACTTAAAACTCTGAAAACAACATTCCCCCATGTTTTTCTCAAAAACACTGCAACACTGCAGTATGTAAAGAGTAAAAACTTAAAAAGCTTAACTCAGACAAAAAAATATTAGGGGCTGCCATTGCTATTATAAGCCAACATGTGAAAGATGCTGAGGGTGGTGCCATTGCGAATGCTGCTGAGCAACCCACAGTGAGGAGATGGAGAAGAGTGTACAGACCCAGGGTAACCTACCAGGGACTACATGAGATGGAGATAGTGGAGTGCTATAGAGTGGACAGAGACCTCCTGCAGCAAATTGTTGAGCTGTGCAGGCCACGCCTCACACACAGAACCAACAGAGGGTACCCATCCCGGTGGAAACCAAGGCATGTGTTGGCCTAAGAATACTAGCAACAGGTACCTTCAAGAGACCAACTGGTGATATGATGGGGATTTCACAGGCATCAGCATGCAGGGTACTGCACCAGTTCCTGAATGCCATGTCAGCACATGTCGGTGATCGTGTATATTTCCCCAATTCCTGTGAGGCATTGTCCAGCAATATGCATCTTTTCCAGCAAATAGCAGAATACCCTGAGGTAGTGGGTGCAATAGACTGCACGCACATACACATAAAAGCATCAGCCGGTGAGCAGGGTAGGGCCTACATCAACCGCAAGAGCTTCCCCTCCATCAACTGCCAGGTCATGTGCGATGCCCAGGGCATAATACTGAATGTGTGTGCTGGCTGCCCTGGAAGCTACCACGGTTCCCATATCTGGCATCTGATGCAGCTGTACCAGACATTTGACAATGGGGACATCCCTGATGGTCACCTAGTGGGAGATGCTGGATATGCACTGGAGCCGTGGGTGATGACACCCATCAGAAATGCACACACACCTGAACAAGAACTCCATAATGAGGCACACTCACAAACACGAAATGTAATCGAAAGTGTGTTTGGAATGCTCAAGTCATGGTTCCAGTGCCTGGACACATCTGGTGGAGCCTTGCAGTACTCACCAACTACATGTACCCAAATTGTCATGGTATGTGCCATGCTACACAATATGATCCTGCAAAAACAGCTGCAGCAGGAACAGCATGGGGCAGGGCCAAACAGCCCCCCACCATTGCCAAGGCCATCAAAGGCAGAGCGTGGCTCGGAGGAGGAACAACCTGAGCCTGCCCCAGTAGACAGAAGGAGGCATGCCCAGTATGCCTTGGCCTTGGCAAAGAGGCAACGCATAGCACATAAACTGGCTCAGTAGGAACCCTGGAAATAATACCCATCACTGACTTGCACATAAAATAAAAGGGATGCCTAACTTGACACTACCTGTTTTCAAACATGTATAGGGAGTGTACTATGTGCATCCAACATAAGCAGCCCTGCAGCACCACCTGAGGCATGATTGCCATATTTTAAGCAATATAAATCAGTGCTAAGCAGCTTTTACCACTATTTAGTATATGTAAACAAAATTGCCCGCACTAACTAGCGCAACGTCGGGCAATGTTGAGCAATGTTGGGCAAGGTTGTGCAAAGTCGGGCAAAGTAAGTCAGGTAAACATGCTCATATTTGCTTTATTGTTCCTTAAGCAGTCTGGTCTGCCCAGCATGAAAATAAAAAGGAGTGACAGGGCTCAAACCCAGGATACTGTGCACTATAGTCACAGTACTGAACCACTAAGCCATGACAGCATTTCATTGGCACAGACACAGCAGAACAATTGTACACTAATGCAAACACAAAGAAATGCTGTATCATGCCCCTAAAGAGGCATATGGGTAACCTCCCCCACAGGCCTATGCAGACAGAGAACAGCAGGCCAGGCGGTATAATGTGGGTTGGGTAGGCTATGAAGTCGCAATCTAATATACGTAACATTGGACGCTAGGATCTGTAGTACAGTAGTATGCCTCAAGCCAGTATGATAGGCAACAGTACAGACTGAAATGGTGTACCTTACATAGCAGTGCAGGCCTAGCAAATGTGTATAAGTGTCAGATGAACCCCTCATCCTATGTACACCCACAGTAACAATCAGGTGTGCCCCCGGGTAGAAATGTACAAAGAATAGCTGTCCCCCCTGTATGTAGAAATGTTGATAAGTTTATGCAAAGTGTCTCCTGGAAGCCTTGCAGGCACAGCATGATCCCTGTTGATTTATGACATAAAGGTGAGCCCTACAGTAAAAATACAACTTGATTTTCTACACACATATAGTATAAATGTCTATACCAGGCATGCTCACACACTTCAACAAATGTAGCGGATTTCAGTCAGCAACATACTGAAAGGTCATACTGGGCATGCTCACACACTTAAATAAACATAGCAAATGTCAGGCAACAACATACTGAAAGGTCATACTGGGCATGTTCACACACTTAGGCCATGTCTGAGTACAGCAGTGGGCCACACATATCTGGCAGTTGCATGTTTTACCCCAGGAACCTGTCATTATTCACCAAGCCTGCCTTGTGCACACAGTTATATGAAAACAGACACATATAACATATTGGAACCCTGTCATAATCAAACTATGTACCACAAGTACTTCAGTTGTTCACAGAAAGTGAAAAAGCAAAGAAGATCAATAAACCTGCAATCAGTATCATCAATAAACAATATGCACTCCAAACATTATCCAATCCATGTTCTAGCAAAATAATCTGTGAAGGAGTCCATAGAGAACCATGACACTTCCTTCCGCTATGTCATAAATAGCAATGTACACTCATATATGTTCTGAGTCAGTGGAAACTGTAAATGACTGACATTGCCAACATCCTGTCAGACAGGCTCATACATACCCCCTCCCACTGACAAAAGGCCCTATCATCATACCTGGAGATTGTGAAAGCACAGATATCACATATAGAATGGGTAAACAGCTCCTTCCAAACCTGAAAACACGGCGTCTATGGGATTACATTGTTTGCCTAGCTGTGTCATAAGTGAACTTCAGAACAAACAGACCCTGCACCTGAACAGTCTGTTGAGCCTCACCCTCTGTACAGCATATGGAACTGTTGAATGTGTTACAGCAACGTTTGGCACACTCCACAAGTGTTGGTGCACAACAGACCATGGGAACTATTGTCTTATAAGCCTATTAAGCCTGATCTGCAAGGCCATGGAGTCCATCATGATGAAACTCATAAACAGAGCTATTGGAAGCCTACAAACACCCAACCCTACCAATTTTGGTTTGGTCAGGGGCAGATCATGGTTCCCAAACCTGCTAGACTGTTTTCAAGGCAGTCACCCAGGACATACATCAATGAAATGAGTTACACACGTCGCACATAGACCTTGAAAATCCCTTTTCCAACATCCCAGACACATGTCGAATCCACAAAATCAACAAAATGTGCATGAATATGTATGTCATCTGATAGATTGCCAACTGGGGCACAGATAGATCACACAAGGTAAGAATTGTGGTCTCCTGTTCAAGCTGGTAACAACTGCTGTCCCCCATGGCTCAGTCCTGGGACCCCTCCTGTCTGGTGTATACTTTTCAGAAATACAGTCAAACACATGAGAGCTATGTTTAGCAAAGTTTGTGGATGACTGCAGAAAAGTTGTCATAATCAGTTTGGGACAACAGAGACATCCTTAAAAAGGGTCTCAGTCAGACAGATGTGGTGTCAAAATTATGGCCTCGAGCTACAGTCATACAAATACCACATAGGTGCCAACACCCTAAATATGGAGGTGATAATAAGGGATCTATGGACACATGTGGATAGTCATCTCTACTTCCAGAAACAAATTCACAAAATGGTCAGAAAATCATGCTATGTGTTCCCACAAACTGCCAAAGTCTTTGCATGTAGGTCAAAGGAGGTTCCCTCTACTCATCAGTCATCAGACCCGTCAGAGAGTACCACAACACACTTGCGATGAATCTGACTAGGCACCTTCAGCAGCTGGAAAGACCACTGAAGTACCTCAACAAGAGGATTACTGGCCTCAAACAGTTGCCCCATGCAACAAGACTGAATTTAACTCAATCTGTACTCTGTTGCATACTGTCTACTCAGGAGATCTCTGCCCAACAGACAGGTCCATGTCATGGCAACACTCAGATCTGCTCTGAGTTACAGCTCAATGGCACTAAATCTACAGACCCAACTGATATTGCCAACATCCTGGCAGATAGGATCAGTGCTAACTTTAGTCCCCCTCTCACCCATGAAAGAGCACATCTCTATAACGGAAGACTGCAAAGTTGCTGTCATCACGGCTGCACAGGTAAAAAACACTCTCCAAAGCCAGTATCACAGCATCCATGGGACCAGATAACTTCCCAGGCCGTGTTCTGCACAAACTACAGAACAAACAGGCACCACACTGACGTACCATGTTCAGTCATAGCCTCACCTCAGGCTTTGTACCTACTGAATGGTGCACGACGACGGTTATCCCACTACACAAGGGGGGAAATACCACGGACCCCAGGAACTAGCACCCCATTAGCCTGATGAGCCTGCTCTGCAAGGCCATGGAATGTATCATCATACAACTTAAAAAAAAAGACATTGGTAATCTCCAAACTCTGGACCACAACCATGTTGGGTTTGTAAAATGCAGATCATGTCTCCTAAACCTGATAGACGACATTGAAGCAGTCACTAGAACCATAGACAAGGGTAAGGTGGTTCGCACAGCCTATGTAGATCTTGCCACAGCTTTCAACACCATCCCCCACTCTGGAATTATAGATAAACCCACTAAACTAGGTATAAATTGTTATGTCACAAGATGGGTTGCCAACTGGCTCACTGACAGAACACACACTGTGAAAGTAGCAGACTCCAAGTATGACTTTGGACCAGTGACGAGTGCAGTACCACAGGGCCCAGTCCTGGGTCTTGTCCTGTTTAGCATCTACTTCCCTGAAGTAAACTTTAACATGGAAGGTCTGTGGCTAATGAAGTTTTCAGATGACAGCAAACTAGGAGCCATAATTGTAAATACTAAAGATGTGGACATCCTACAAAAGGGCCTCACTGAGACAGATGCCTGGTGTCAAAGCCATGGCCTCAAGCTCAATGCCAAAAAGTGCATTGTCATCCCCCTTTGGTAAAAACTCTGTAGCCATGAACTACAACATAGGCGGTAGTATGCTTAACACTGAAAGTGTGATAACAGGTGGACAGTGGACACACATGTAATAATCACATCCCTACAGTAGTCAGGAAATCCTTCTATGTGGCACACCTCATCACAAAAGGTGTCTCATGCAGAATAGAAGAGGACATTGTTCCCCTCTACTCAACACTCACTAGGTACATAATAGAGTACAATGCCCCTTTTGCTATGTACCTCACAAGACATCTACAACAACTGGAAAGCTTGCAGAAATACCTCACAAAGAGCATTAGTGGCCTAAAATACATGCCATACACAGACCGTCTCAAAATGCTCCAGCTTTACTCTCTCGCATATCGCCTACTCAGAGGTGATCTCTGCCTAACAGACAAAGCTATGTCAAACACAGAGCTGTTGGACATGCTCCACGTAAAACACTCACAATCCCTCTGATCTTCGGCCCCAAAACCCAGAGTGAAATACAAAAGGAAGGAGTGTATCCATTTACCTTATGGATACCCACACCTTCAGGTTAGTGACACAGCATGAGGTCTTGGAGACCATGCAAGTGCAACTAACATTGGGCAAAGCTGCTTATCAGATTGTAGCCTGCTACAGATCACCTACCTTGTCTTAGGAACCTCACTCAGTATTCCTGAGAACAATGGAAAATATAAAGGTCCTATCAAACACCATTATATGAGGAGATTACAACTACCCAAACATTGAGTGGGAGAATTACTCGTGTACAAAGTCCTTTGCCCAATGTTTCCTAGAGTTTAAAAACTCAAACACCCTGGAACAGCTGGTCACCACGCCCACTAGAGGTGACAACATATTGGACCTGATCATTACCAACATGGGGTACCAGTGTTCCACAACAGAGATAAACCCCTCGCTGGTAATATCAGATCATAAAGTAATCACACTGGACATCCACATCCCCCCCCCCAGTCAAGGAAACCACTGTGAAGACATTTTCAAAAGCAAACTGCACACTTCCAAAGACCAAAGTGGAAAGTTCCAAAGCCCCCTTGCTATAGGATAATGGTATACAATCTGCCAAATCATTTACAAGTGCATTCTATGAGCATCTACAGGGATGCATAGATCAAGACATCCCAAATAAAAACAAGATGCACTCCTCCAAAAATAAGAAACCAATCTGGTGGTTGTCGCCCATAAATAAGCTATACAACAGAAGGAGGAAACGAACACATGATAGAGCAAACTTCACTAAAGGAAAGGCACCACTGATCATTATTAGGAAGAAACAATGATCACTCATAAAATAATCCAAGGCCAGTTTCTAAAGACAAATTGCCAATGAATGTAAGAATAACAGCCACAAAGCCTTCGTTAGCTATATCAAACATTTAGGTGGCAACTCTCAAATATGCTGTCAGCTACTGCAAAATGGCAAAAAATACACCGAACCAACTTACATTGCTCACATCCTGGGGACAAGTTCAGTGGAAACACCCCCCCCATCACCCCCAAAAGGGCCTGTGTCCATCCCAGAAGAATGCAGAGCCCCAGACTTCATGGACATGCAGGTAAAAACAGCCCTCTCCAAAGCTAAGAACACAGCATCAGTGAGACTGGATGGTGTCCCAGGCTGCGTCTTACACCAGCCCCAAAAGGAACTACACCCTCACCTACATTCACTGTCCAGACTCAACCTTACCACAGGCTATGTACCCAAAGAATGGCATACAGCAACAGTCATCCAGCTCCACATAGGGGGTGCCACAACAGAACCTGGAAACCATTGCCCTATAGGCCTACTCAGCCTAGTCTGCAAAGCTATGGAGCAAATTATCATGGAACCCATAAACACAGACACTGGGCACCTCCAGACACTGGACTCTACCCAACTTGGCTTTGTTAAAGGTAGATCCTTCTCCTAAACCTAGTTGACTTATTTGAAACAGTTACCAAGGACATAGATGGAGGTGAAAGTAGTCCACACAGCCCACCTGGACCTCACTAAGGCCTTTCGACACCATTCCCCACTCTGGCACCATGGACAAGCTTACCAGCTTGAACATTAACAGCTATGTCACAGGATGGGTGGCCAACTGGCTCAAAGATCAAACACACATGTTCAGAGTTGCGGGTGCCATGTCTGACTCTAAACCAGTCACAAATGGCATCCCACAGGTCTTGGTCCTGGGACCCCACCTGTTCAGTAGATACTGCTCAGAGGTACAGGCAAGCACGGGAGAAGTATGGCTGAACAAGTTTGCAGATGACTGCTAACTATGGTCCATAATCAACTCTACGGCTGGCACAGACATCCTCCAGAAGGGTCTTACAGAGACAGATACCTGGTGTCAAAATGATGCCCTCAAGCAGAATGCCAAAGAATGCATAGTCATCCCCTTTGGATAAAACAAAGTGCACACAAATTATCACATAGGTGGTAATCCAGTATGTACAGAGAAAGTAATTATGGCCCTGGGGACCCAGGTAGATAGTAGACTCTCCTTTGATGATCACATGGCCAAAGTGTTTAGAAATTCCTTCTATGTAGCTCACCTAATGTCACCTAATGTAACCCACTTTGTCTAGTCTGATGATGTCACCATCCTACAAATATACCTGTGGAAAGAAGAACTCCCAGTAATGTGTATAGTGTGTTGTATAACTGCATACTTCACTAGTATCATAAAGTAGTTAGGTAGGGGTTTAAATCCTGCACTTGACAACTTTATGAGTGTGTGTGTATATTGCCTTGGAGAGGAGCAACCTTTTTGGAGACTACTAAAACACCTTAAAAGTGGTATACTTATCTTTGTCAAGTCTGATGATGTCACCATCCTACAAATATACCTATGGAAAAGAGAGCTCCCAGTAGTGCGTATAGCGCGTCATGTTAATGTGTACTCCTCTAGTATCATAAAGTAGTTAGGTAGGGGTTTGAATCCTGCACTTGACAAGTGTGTTTGTGTGTAACTTCTTGGAGAGGAGCAACCTTTTTGGAGACTACTAAAACACCTTAAAAGTGGTATACTTTATCTTTGTCAAGTCTGATGATGTCACCATCCTACAAATATACCTGTGGAAAGGAAAACTTCCAGTAATGTGTATAGCATGTCGTGTTAATGTGTACTGCTCTATTATCATAAAGTAGTTAGGTAGAGGTTTGAATCCTGCACTTCGTGAGTGTTTGTGTGTGTGTACTCTATGTGTGTGTCATTGTGTTGTGGGTTTTGCTTTTACTACTGTATGACATATCACTATGACAACAGTATGTGCATTGCACGTCAGGTAGCTGTGTGACAAATACATATACGTACATGTGACCTCAATTATTTCATAGGTGGGAACCCTGCTTTCTCCATGAATGCATCTGTTATCTTTGCCAGAGTGTGCTGCCACTTTCCAGACCTTAGGTCACATCTGTATGCTTGTGACAAGCCCAGCCACTGCAGTGATCCCTGGCCTAGGTCATCCATGTCACACACACTCATTACGGTTTCTATTGAATAGTGTGAGTGAGGGTTTATGCCTGAGGTATATTTCAGACCTGTTCAAATGCAGCAAAGTCTGTCAATGATGGCTATTCATTATAGGTGTACAACAACCTTTGTGGATATGCATGCAGACCCCTGATTGCTTATGTGATCCACCGAGGGATTTCAAAATACCTTTGGAAATGTGATTACCAAAGGAGAGATGACGTAACACTTGGCTGTATGTACACATTGGTACCTGTTCAACATGTTGGGGGCTACTACCTATATGGTACTGTGGGGATACTATGTTTTGTAAAGGTGGATGACTATGCTTTAGTTGGCTTATAGCTTTATAGCATGGGCTCGACAGCAGGTATCTGTATGATACCCTTGTGGAGGATGTGTGTGTGTCATCTGGAGAATGCATTATAGGCCACAGTATGCATTTCCAGACGTGGACGGACATATCCCTACTGTGTTTGCTTGTACCTAAGAGAGCTATATGTGAAACAGGAGTGGTCCCAGGAATGGGTGCAGGTGAATACCACTGGTTACTGGCATAGTATAGTACCTGAAGGATCCAAATGTTACTGTGTGTCCTACATCTGTGTGTCAGTTGTCAAGACATCATCTAACAATTGTTTATGGTCAGGCTGTTGAGGTTATGTATACTACCAGAATGCAAACCAATGACAGATAGTAACAGTATCACCTACAGCACAGTGTCAAACCATGTCATACACACATGTGTACCCAAGTTCCAAAATGTGTGTAGTACAATGCATACTGGCCACCAATAGAAACTATGGAGTGTTTACACTGTGTAATACAGGGCATGTCACCCTGCCCATGTGTCCACTATGCACGTACATGCAGACAGTGCACTTCCACCATGTTCACAGATGTGCACCTGCAAATCTGTGCTGCACACATCCCACACGTACTGTCCACTCTCTGACACATGCTGCCAATACTACACACATCAGCCAAGTGGCACGTGGGCGGACAATACACTATTGGAATTAACACTGGTGTAAACAATACTACATTGACAATCATAGCTTTAATGCATCATGCCTGCTCAGCTACACCTTCAAGGATATCATTACACTTTACTGCTGACAAAATGCTAACATTGCTATACTGCTATAAAGTCACCCTGTGCATCAGCACCATGTTAGCCTGTTCCTGCATCAATGTTACAAATGACAGGAGGTGGCACAGGTTTCATCATATGCACGGGGTGTGTTGTTGGTTTGCCAGAGGCCTACATTGAGCCATATATGGTTTGTGTGTGTGTGTGTGTGTCTGCATGCACACAGTTCCACCATGTGGCTGCCATATATGGGGATTTGTGGGACAGCCACAGACTGTACCCACCAGGCTTTACAGATCACTGTCTCTGACCACAGGTACGGTACCTGTGTCTGGCAGGGGTGCTACTGACAGTATCAGGTACTAAGCCAGACTGGGTACTATCTTCAGAGGTAGACATATGTACACTGGACCCAGGTCCCTGCTGGGACTGGACAGAGCCACGTGCATGTGGTCTTCTAGGACGGTCTATGGCCAGCCCACCCCAACATTGCTGGGGCTGGTACTGGCACTACGGGAGTGGCTGTGACTTGAGGGATGTCTGCGGCGACTGCCAGCTGCTGATGTTGCTGGCATACGTCCATGTCTCAACTGTCCTGACACATGGATATGACATTGCGGAGGACATCTAATGTCTCACCCCAATGTCTATCAGTGACCTCAGTGTAATTATGGATGGCACCTGCTAGGTCATGAATACTATCATTTAAAGCAGTGTTATGTGCCCTCTGTGCCCTTAGTTCCTGTCTGGTGTACCGTTCCATACATGCCTGTGCCGCCATGACAGCCTGGAACATGCGTGAGGTTGTAAGACCTGTGGCATGTCTGCCAGGGGCATGATGACCAGCAGTGCTCAGACGAGAACCCCTGGACATCTGCCTATGTGGTACCATTCCAGACATCTGGGTATGGCTGCTGTGTCGGGATGCATATGCCATAGATACCACACTGTCCTGGCCAATGCGACTGTACACTCTCCCTCAGCTAAGGGCATTGGTGATGGATGTATTGGCAGTATGACTGTGTGCATGGATGGGGTGGACACTTGTGTACTGTTGATTGGTGGCCCAATGACAGACCCTGGCAAACATGCCTGTGCCTCAACACACCTATCCTCATTATCACTATTTGTGTCAGTGACATCAGGTTCCCTGCTGCAGTGAACCAGCCCAACCTCAGCACCTTTGAGAGGAAGACAGGAAACACACTTTACGACCTGTACATGATGTCAGAACACATGCACACATGCACACATGCGCACATGAACACATGCACACATGCACACATGTACACATGAACACGTGAACATATGAACACATGCACACATGCACACAAATACACTCCTCACTAAAGCAGACACACACACATACACACACACACACACACACACACACACACACACACACACACCACCAGCAATCCAGAACATACTCAATAGCAGTTGATGGTGGGGTACAGTATCACAAGCCAAACAGTCATATCACATGTGTCAGCATGCAGGACGTGTGTTGCTCAACAGCATGCAGTGCGAGTGTAGACAGTCCTTGCTAATAACAGTATACATGGCTTTGATGCATGTGTGTTGTTGTTCAGTGATTGTCCTCACCCTGGAACGCAAAGTGTACATGGACACAACATTGCTGTGCAAGTATTAAAAGCTCTTCAATGTCCTGTACACCATCACTCACAGGTATACATACCATGGCTGGATGTGTATCTATGTATCATATAGATATCCATTTCTGATTAGAGCAACTGTGTCTTTAGCAGATAATTGTGGACACAGGTTTAGCTCATGCATGCTATGTATACACACAGGATGAGTGGGGCATGTATACCTGATGGAATACCATTGCTCAACATAGCCATTGTACAGTAGTTATGGTGAGTGTAAAACATACTGTGGACATGCCAGTGCCAGCCATGACATGGCATGCTACAACACAACTGCAACATTAAACATCACACATACCCAATGTGTGTCATGTGACCTATACACTCAATAGCATTACAAGACATATATGTGTCACTTTGTGCAAATGGTGATTGCTATGCATATTGTGTATAGGTGCACATGTTTGCACACACACAACATTGAGGTGTATAGCAATGAAAGCTATGTGTAGTACTGTGATTACTGTAACTGGATGGGGTGTAGTACCATGAGCCATCATCATGCAGTATCATGTGCTCACTCAAGGCTACTAATGTGTGCCAGACCGGCACCTATCATGCTGTACCTGAACTGCAGTACCATGGCTACATTCACCATTTCACAGCCAGTTGTTACATGGGTTTGTAAGGTGCCCAATAGGGAGCATTGCCTAACATGAATGTGTTGTGTGTTGAAGAGTGTCGCACCACCCCATGATAGGCCTCTACCCCTCAGGTATATTATGTGTGCTGTGTGGATGACATTTGGGATACTGGAGTGTGACCTTACAGTTGGTGTCTGAATGCACCATGTGTAGCATATTAACATGTACTGCCTATGACAAAGTTGTGTATGTTGTGTGCATGTGTATCAACTCTGCCTATCCAATGTCCACTACAGTGTAGCCACAATTGTTTGGGATGCTCTGTGTATGGCATGTGTTTGAGGCAGCTACTCACGTTACTGAGATGTGCATAGTCTCACAGCAAACATGCACAGCATGCATTATGCGTAGGTGTGTTACATGTGTACATGGCCTACACTTCACCTATGACATGCACATTTTATTTGCATTATTAAATGTAGAACACACTCACCAGCATGGGTCTGCTGCCTTGCTGTCACACCAGAGGGACCTACAGGGATATGAGACAGTTTGTCAGTGGCAACAACTGTGGCATTGCTACTGTGGGTTTGCAATCTTACAGTAGTACAATGGTTGACAGTCACAGGCCTACAGATTATGTTCCAAATTATCAGTATTGCACAACACCAGGCTCCACATCTTCTAACTACACAGTACACATCTCACATATGCATGATCTACCAATAGAGGTAACAGTAGATATGCCATGTTACCTGCACGCTCCGTGTGAACTTGCTGGGTGGCTCTGGCCTCCATGATGATACATGCCTGCTGTTGTTGCTGTTCACCAGGAGCCAACAGGCTCAGGAGCAACTCCTCCACTCTGGTGAGGGGGGGATGGATGGTAACCCCAACACTTGTGGCAAGCTGTTGTCTACGGACATCAGATGCATGCTGCTGGACATGTCTAAGTAAATCACTGCAGTGATGGTGTACCTGCTCATATGTCCAGTTATGCATGCCTATGTCATTTACCCTATGGACAACATCTTGCCACAGTGGAGTCCGCTCATGCTGGTCCTGGCTAGTTCTTGAGAAAAGCAGGGTGTACCGCTGAACCAGACTGGTTGTTAAGACTTCATCCTCGGCAGGACTATAGGTTGGGTTGCGATGGTGGGCCATGAATCCTGGAAGACAATGAAACAATATGTGTGGGCAAGTCATGTGGCACACTTAACATTCTACAGTACAGATATCACTGAACTGCTATATATAGCAACTTATTGGCTGTCAGAGGATACACAATTTCAATACCACATATCAGTGCTCAACCCACAACTGCCTGACAGTGCCTGTCACGTTCTATATATTAAACCATGTTCTGCACAGCAACAAAGAGAAACCACTATGTAAGACTATACAACAGTACATGGCACACTGTATGCGACACAATGCACCACCTAGCCACAGGAGGTATATATCAAGCTAATGCATAAAGAAATATGTTATCCATTGCAATGATTGTAAAGTCCAGTTACAGTATTACCAGTATACCACACTAGTTGTTGATGGCAAACCCCTGCCTAAAATATGTGCACATTCGTGAATATAGGTGGCATACTGTTGTACTAGACTATACATGTTGCTAGATATGCACTTATATCCTGTAACACACATATGACTGAGGGCATGTTACAGGCATACCCACACACACATCAGACATACATACAAGACACAAATATATGGCAACCCAGATGAGCTTTACGTGTGTACCATACAGTACTGTGTGTCAGTACTTACAAAACTTTATGCCTGAGGTATGTAATCTGTGAGGACTACAGGGAACCCACAAAACAGTGGTTCCAAGCAATGTGGACATACACCATACTATGCTGTTTAGGCCTACAGCTTCAGGTAGTAATACAGTTCATACAGGATTTGGATTCACCAGCAGTACCAATCAATAAGCATACATGTACTGCTTTAGCCTCCAATGGCACACCCCAGTTAACACCAAGGGACTACATCAGACCATATGCCATACTGCTTTTTCTGCTTAGCAATAGCATACACATCTTTTGCTGGGATCAGAGCTAGGACACAAAAATACCATGACAGAAACAGTTTCCCACTAAGCTATCCCGCATATACACAACTTTGACACATTCACCAACACATTCACCATCACACTCAGTCAACCTCACATAGCAATTATTGCAACAAGTACATGTGGGTGTGTATCGGTTTATAGGTAGGTAATAGGCTATTGGCCCTAGGGCCTATAGAAGCCTAGCCAGACGGTACCCTGGCCTTTGACACCCAAGTAATTTAATTTCATGTGCCCCTGTCAAGAAGAGCCACAGAGGTGATTCCCGGGGTGTATTTCCTATCTCCCATCCAATCATCAGGATTATTCATGACGAGTGCTAATGAGGAGCTTTGTTTGCTATTGATAGGTAGTTTGTTCCAGAGTATGGGATGTCTCTGAGATAGGAATCCCTCCAGCATGTTCTGTTTATTGAGGTGACAAGGTTTAGGTCCCTAGAGCATGTAGCTCATAAGGATTGTGATCTGTTTACGTGGAGCATGTCCAACAGCTCTGGGTTTGACATAGCTTTGTATGTTAGGCAGAGGTCACCTCTGGGTAGGCGGTATGTGACACAGTCTAGCTGTGGTTCTGTGAGACGGTCTGCATAGGGCATCTGTTTGAGGCCGGTAATACTCTTTGTGAGGTATGTCTGTGGCCTTTCCAGTTACTGTAGATGTCTTGTGAGGTACATACCAAAAGGGGCATTGTACTCTATAATGGGTTTTATGAGTGATGAGTAGAGGGGAACACTGACCTCTCTTTCCCTGGATGACACACCTTTTGTGATGAGGTGTGCCACATAGACAGATTGCATGACTAGTGTGGCACTGTGATTATCAAAGGGGAGACTACTATCCACCTGTGTCCCATGGTGTCTTATCACACTTTCGGTGTTAAGTAGACTACCACCTATGTGGTAGTTCATGGGTACAGAGTTTTTACCAAAAGGGCCAATGCATTTTTGACATTGAGCTTGAGGCCATGGCTTTGTCACCAGGCATCTGTCGCAGTACATATGACTCTCTCTCTCTCTCTATATATATATATATATATATATATATATATATATATATATATATACGTACACACATACATATAAACATCCATTGGTGTACATATAGATATACATATAGGCACATATACAGTCCACCTTTCATGGTGGGAATATCAATTATGTGAAGGTTGTGAGGTATACAGTTATGTAATAATATTGCACAGCCTTGTGCGAAATGCATTGAAGGTGTTCTCAGCCCATGTAGCTTTAGCAGGCCTCACTGGCTGCAACACTGCAAACCTAACAAATCACACCCACAGCGTTTAACCACCACATGTCATATACCAGCACTGTATGCTGTCTTGTTTGCCACACACTACAACCTACATACAAATATGCACATAACAACCTTCACCAACATATATATGTCCACCCTTCACAAACAGTTGCAGTATGTCCCTTGCTCTATGCACATATACAGATGCTAATATATCTGACACAGATATATCTCTCCGTATGTGTGTGCCATACACACACAAGGTCCACACTGTTGTAAGTCCCTGGACCTCACGGCTGACCTGTTGGGCCTTGCTGCAACATGAGCAGGTGTCACATGTGAGCACACACTAATATTAGAGAGTGTATATATAGCTGCAAATGCTAGATTAGCATACTAGCCTGATATAGCAGTTGCCAATGCTAAGCTACACTTTAATATGACTATCATGCATGTGTTACTCTGTCACATCCATGTTTATATAGCTGTATGCGCTACTCCCCCAAACAGCCATTGTCCACACTACTGTACAGAACACAGATAACATGGATCAGATGTTTGACATTTAATTCTGAGCTACATATGTCACAGTTATGTCCCACTGCACACAGCTGCACACTGATTTGTCCATGGCAGTAGTTATGCAGGGCATCTGTGCATAGATACGTACTGGTGCCACATATGGATGTTTCAAAGTATGTAGAGTACTCTTCAAAAACATCTGCTACATGCCAGTAAATACATATCTGTTACATACCTTTCCTTTGTATGTGTTGTTAGTATTAAGTTCCATGTGTCTTTGGCTTTTTTTTTCTGTTGATGTTGATGTGGGTGTGTGTGTGTGTCCCTCTCTCTCTCTCTCTCTCTCTCTGTCTCTGTCTCTCACTCTCTCTCAATATTTGCAATGGAATGATTGCGTGTGTGGGCAGCAAGTACAGCCTGCTTTTATAGGTATCTGCACATGTGCATGTGATTGCCTCTGCACCAATTGGTGGCCACCATTTGGTAATTGCATGCAGCCTGCTGTGTGGTAATTGCAGTACTCACTGTCATAGCAACCCAATGCTATAAATTGCTAAGTCAGGTAGGCGTAGCCCTTTCAGCTTTCCAAAGTGGGGCCCAGGCTTGTTTGCTGTGGACACCGTTGTGTAAGTCAGAAGGTTGGTATAGTTCTTATATCTGAAGCTAGGGGTGTAGCCAGTGATTTAAATGTTGTACTCAGACCTGAATGTTGCCACTTCCAGTACACAGTTGTCAATGTAGAATTGTACTCACCCATACAAATGCTAACACAAGATACATGGGAGTATGTTGTTTCTTTTCTACTTATACAATTAACTGCCATACAAAAGCAGTTATTGAGATGTATTCATTTGGCACATGAACTGTTTGTGAACTGCTATACTGTGAATATTAATGTACTCACTTCTGCACAGTTTGTGTTTTTTTATTGTTGACATTAGCACAGGATGCTCAAGAAAACTGGACAATTTCAGTACTGAGTATGCCTACCTACATCTTTGGTAGACCCTGAACGCACAGGTATATTGTACATTTGGGTGGGGATGCAGACATACAGAGAGCATTATGTATTATTGTGTGAATGTTATCTTGCTGGACTTAAAGGGTTGCTGTGTACCTGTTAGTTTAGCAAGGCAAGTAGTCTGTCTGCATAGCTCCCAACTGTGGACCTATCCAGATGGTAGCCAGACGTTAGGCTCTTATTCTCTGTCTGTGCAACGCACAGGTCTTTTGAGCACTGGTACAATTGCATTGTTACAGTCGTTTGCTACCAGTACATGGCTACATCCTTTGGTATTTCAGTGGTGTACTCCTACATAAGGGTATGGTTGTGGAACTCCTTCCAAAGCTATTTGCACAGTGTGTAACAGCAGAAAAGCTGGTATGCCTGTGTGTTTCTGCCTCAGCCAGGCCTCTGAAACACTCAGGTACATATTTGAATAGAGTGAGGTAAAGGTAGGTAAAAGTGAGGTACACCTTCAAAATATTAGAGACAGTAAGTGGAGACTTTGAAAGAACCAGTGCATATGGATTACTACACCTTTTCTGAAGTACAAGCGGTGTCTAACTCCTCATATTGTCATTATTCATTAGGTGTAATACCACACCTTTCTGCCTAAGGTCAGTACTTTCAGGGGATTCAGAGGGACACAGCTAACATATGTTTCAAAATCAGGGACATCCCTGAAATGTAGTCACAGATGGGATGTATGTCCTCTGCCCTAATCAGATATGCCACTGTTTGTCCTGCTATGATACTGTGTAGGGGTTGTAAAGTGCTGCTGTAACATTATTTCCTGCTAAAATGGCTGGTTCTCTTATCACAGTCATGTAATGCAATTCCACAACAACTGCTGGTAAAGTTCCACAGAACAGGTTTTGTGTTATGGCATTCCTATCTTTCCTTTACATTCACTCATTCTGATGCATGATATATCTATTTCAGCAACAACTTGCTGTATATCTACTGTGGCTTAGTGGTACTTCATGCAGTCTAGTGTGTCCAAGGTCTGGGGTTCGACACTGACAGAGGTGTTTTATTTTGCTGCTGAGCAGAACAAGGGCCCTCACATGCAGGGTGACTAAGGCACATTTAAGCAGTTGTAAGCGGGTTTGCGCGTTAGCAATACTTAGCTAAGCGCACACAAGCGCACACTCGCACAAACTCGCTAACTACTGCTTAAAAGTGTTTACTCCCGCTAACCCTCGCGCTCATTTCTTTGAAAGAAAAGAAAATGGGGAGATAGGAAAGTGGTGAAAAAGGGGCACAAAGAGGGAAAGACAGTAGGGAGAACAGCTCAGGATGTGCAGGACGGGTGTAGGGAAGGACCATAGCTGCCCATTTCTTTTACAGCAACAGCTGTGCATATGCAATAATTTTGGAGGGAAATATGAAACCTTCCACCCCTGAGAGAGGGGTGAGGACAACAAAGTATGTTGTACTGCCAATTAAATATCAGTTTATGTGTCCAGCGGACATGTGTGCAAAATGGGCAGCTATGTTCGGGGCGTAATTTTTTTTGAGAGCAGATTGCCCCTTTTTTTTGTCAGGTGAGAGTGGAATGTGGGGTAGGGGAAGTAGGTATATTTGGGGAGGTAGGTTGGGGAGGTAAACAGACAAGACAAACAAGATGCATACAGGGGCAGAATATGACATGTGGTGGGTGAACACCATTGACGGGGAAGGATGTTTGGAAATCGCAAGCCCATGAGCCCACAGATGGCAACAGTGGAACTGAGATCCCCCCCCCATGGGCAGTCACCACTGCACCTTCACAGCCCAGAGAGTGACTGTGCTGGGGGCTGCGTAGGAGGGGCAGGCTCACCTGTGAGTAGCACCACTCGTGCCTCAAGCTGGAGTAGAGGATCAGCGACAGAACGCTCAATCTCCCTACGCACCACAGCCCGGACCATTCAGAGGGTGATAGGTGACCCTCCTCCACCCACACTTGCACGGGGAGATGAGCCCCATCCCCTGCAGGGCTTCCACCTGAAGGTGGCACAGGGCCAATGGAGGAAGAGGTCCCAGGCTGGACACCGAACCTGCTGGTGCCAGGTGCCATCGCCAGCTGAGGTGGGACAGGTGGGTCCACTGGGAACGGCCTTCCCATACGTTCTGTGTTTAGGAGGATTTAATGAAAATATGGGTTAGTAACAGTCAACAGCATTCCCAATTAGTTATAACAGCATGCAGAAGTATTCCCATTAACCCAACACACCAGAGTTCCAACAGTTGAACAGCAAGCATGACACATGCATATATAGAACAACAGTGGACATTACAACAGCATGCAGGTTTAATTGATGGAAACAGGCCACCAATATTGTGGTATTTGAACAGGGCACATGCATCGAAATAAATGCAGATATTTATAAACCAATAGGACATATGTCCCAACAAATGTTTTGAGATTAGACATACCCATTTAGGTGTGGAATTGCATTTTGTATGCACATACAGTAGGGTGGAAAATGATAGCTCCATTAACAACTTATATATCCTTCTAGTTTACACTACATTCCTATTAACTGCAGTTATATGTCCCCTACATGTATTATTACACTACCCAATTGTCCTTAAATTGGGAAATGGGTTTTGCTAGATCTTTACATACATGGGCTGTATCTGACATACAAACTGTCCAGGATGCAATGTTACTGCTACATATTTTGTGAGTTGCTCAGACACACTACTGCTGAGATGGTACACTGACAGCTCTACTTTCCTATACTTATCTAGATATGTTTAGGTGAAATTATCAGTTATATGTTAACAGCTCCCTACATTTCTGCCAGCACAATGACATTTCTGGGGAACACAATACCAAGCTACTCATGTGCCAGATTAACCTGTACATGCTGGGCATGAACCAATAGTTGAGGACTGCATATATGCTTAACAGCTACTGGCACTCCCTTCATCCACTTTATATGGGCCTACCCAAGTGTGGGTTGACAGCAGTTAATACAGCAGTACTATTTCTATAATGCAAGAGTACAACATATCAAAGAAAGTGACACGGACACACTCCAGGAATTATACCTTTATTAATTACATAACACACTTTTCTAGAGGCTCTCTCATTTATTTGATATAACAGTGCATGCAGAAGACTTATTCAAGACTTTTTATACCTTTATTAATGGGTTACAACACTCTTTTTGCAGGCTCTCTCACTTATTTTATATAACAGTACATGCAGAGAAGTTATTCAAGACTTATTATACCTTTATTATTGGGCTACAACACTTTTTTCAGGCTCTCTCACTTATTTTATATGACAATACATGCAAAATAATTACTAACCTGCCTGGTGGCGCAGCCTTAGCAGCCGATCTGCATAGGCTTGCTGATTCACAGCACAGACACCTGCAGCTGTGAAGTAAATGAAGTGATATTGAGACATACCTAGCCATAATATAGACTATAATGGCAATTCTTACATACTTCATTCCATGGCTACCTACTCAGTAGTGGGGCATTTTCCATCCCACAGGCCTCTTGTATCCACTGGTTCAGTTGGTCCTCCTTGCATCTCTTCAGGTCTGAGTAGTGGTGTCTGACCTGCTCACCAGTCTGAGGGACACCTGTGGCACTGGTGAGATCATGAGCTAGATGGTTCCAGGCTTCCGCTTTGTATTGGGTGCCCTGGAACTGGCCCTGCAGGAGTCTCTCTTCATGATTATAGACGAGGAGCCAAACCATTACTTTTGAATCCTCAATGCCCCAACATTGCGCTCAAAATCGAGAGCCCTCTCCAACACTGGCCATGCTGACTGCAGATGGGAGCTACAACCAGTTATGGCAAGTATTCCCGCCTATGGAGCTTAAATATGCCTCATTTCCCACACTTATCTGTGATTGGCCAGTTTTGAAAAAAACTCAGCTGAAAGCACACCTGCATAGCACTGGGTAAACTTCCATTGATATGTATGTGTGTGTTGAAAGTGCATGCATATGAAAAGCTGTCATGGCTTAGTAGTTCAGTACTGTGATTATGGTGCACAGTATCCCGGGTTCGAGGCCTGTCATTGCTTTTTATTTTACTACTGGCCAGACCGGCTAGGAGGTGTGGCTGTGTTTAGCCAACTTTGCTGAACTTTGCCCAATGTTGCTCTACTTTGCTCTATGTTGCTCTACGGTGCTCTACGTTGCTCGATGTTGCCCGACGTTGTGCTAGTTAGCGCGTTGCGCAGCTCCGCGCAAAGCTATTGCGCTAGTTAAAGCAGTGCTAAGTTATGAGCAATTATACTTAAATATGCTTAATACTGGTAAACTTTGCTTAGCAGTACTTCACATTGCTTAAGATACGTTACTTATGCATCCATCAGTATGCATAACCATTTCACCTTCTTATAGATAGATATATATATATATGGATGCATAACCATTTCACCTTCTTATAGATATATATATTTCAGCTTGGCAAGCTAAGAACTTGGTTATATTCAACTGGACGTATAAGAGAATTTAAGTACCTTTTTATGCACTTTTTCTTTTAAAAAATACAGTATTTAAATTGATTTAAACTGTGTATGAAGGAGTGTTGAAGGAATTTTTAACTGGTTATTCTGCTCTTCAGTAACTTGAACTAAAAGCTAGTGTTGGCTGAATTTTGTTATTTGCTAGTAATTACAGGTGTGGGGGTAGCCACATTCAGTGATTTCCTGTCCTTGCATATTTAAACTGGTGCATGTGAATTAATTCCTGCTTTAAAACTTCAGCTTGGCAAGCTAAGAACTTGGTTATATTCAACTGGACGTATAAGAGAATTTAAGTACCTTTTTATGCACTTTTTCTTTTAAAAAATACAGTATTTAAATTGATTTAAACTGTGTATGAAGGAGTGTTGAAGGAATTTTTAACTGGTTATTCTGCTCTTCAGTTATTCCCACCCACCCGCCCTGTTTTTGTCTTGGTGTTAATCTTAGTGGCATTGAAACTGCCCACCCCTCAGCCTGCCTCTGGGCCCATCTCATTTGCTCACTCAACTGAGTGCAGTGAGATCATATTCTGATTTCAGGCACTCCTACTGTGTACAAAGAGAGCATCTGGGAAATAGAAAAAAAAAATTAAGCTTATTTCCTGCCTTTCTTGTTAAGTGGTACAGACTATTTGTAGGCTTCTGAGCCCCCAAGCCCTTCTGTGTTTGAGGGAAGCCTTCTAGCTTGTTTTTTTTTTCTTGTAACTAGCCAGTTTTCTAGTTTCAGCACTCAAATCTGTGTCTTTGATCTCAGCACTTGTTCAGAAAAAAAAAAAAAAAAAAAAAATTTCATCTGCTTTTACTGTACTTGTGTTTTTACCTACTTCTTTTTACTTTTGCATCATCTTAAAATACTCAATTGTATTTATTACTGCTTGGTGTAACTCATTCTAAGCCTTTTGGTTTAAACACTTGGGCTTCGGACCAGTTAGTTGTTTTGCACTGAGAGGTTTGTGGTCTGCACTGTTGTGGCAGAACAGGTAGCTTACATCCTTCTAGGTTGAGAACTGCTGATTGAGGGCTCAGTGTCTGTTATTCTAAAAGTGTATTAATTCTGGTTTAAGCACTTGGGCTTTCAAGCCAGTTATTTTACATTAAGAGGGTTCGTGGTCTGCACTCTTGTGGGAGGAGAGGCTGGACTCTGCCCTTCTGAGCTGGGAATTTCTGGTTAAAGGCTTATAGTGCATGCATATCTGAACTGTTTCTTACTGAAGTTGGTGCCTTGTTTGCTGTGGCATAGACTGGATTCGGGCCTGCTGGATCTAGCTTTGTTTGTGTAACTTGAGCACTAATCCAGACATTCTCTAAAGTATTCAATGGTATTTATTACTGCTTGGTTGTAACTTGATTAAAGTGTAGCTATCATTCAAGTCTTTTGGATTAAGCACTTGGGCTTCAGACCAGTTGTTTTACATTAGGAAGGTTTGTGGCAAGCACTGTGGTGGCAGGACAGGTAGCTTTCATCCTTCTAAGTTGGGAACTGCTGATTGAGAGCCCAGTGTCCAAGTGTATTAGTTCTGGTTTAGGCACTTGGGCTTCAGGCCAGTTATTTTACATTAAGAAGGTTCGTGGACTGCACTCTTGTGGGAGAAGAGGCTGGACTCTGCCCTTCTGAGCTGGGAATTTTCTGGTTAAAGGTTTATAGTGCCTGAATATTTGAACTGTATCTTACTGAAATTGGTTCACCTTGTTTGCTCTAGCATAGACTAGATCCAGGCCTACTGAATCTAGCTTTGTTTATATACTTGTTGTTTGTTTGCTTGTTATTTCCTGGAAGCTAATTCACCTAATACGCAACTTCTCAGCTTCTGTGGATCACTAGTGATATCTGCATTGCTTACTGTACTTATTTCCTTGTTTCACTTGAAAGAAAGTTACTGTTTGTCGTTTTGCATTTAGTTACTTGTATCACATTGCACTCAAGTTACCTGGCACTTGCTCACTAAAGCAATTATATAAGTCAGCACTAAAAATTAAAAGCACTACACCCTCACTCCCCACTGGCCCTTGTTTTCAATTAAGGATTTCCCAATATTATTCTAGCATGTCCAAAGGTCAGTTGTCAATCTCCTCTCCGGTCCAGCTGGTGAATCTGGGAATCTTGAGGCAATGTTATAACTGCCTCATGTACACAGACAACCCTCTCCTCCTCCCACATAACACAAATACTTGAGAGATGCAGCTATTTAGCCAAACTGGAGGCTGAGCTCTCTCAACTCAGGACTGGCAAGACCAGACAGGAGGAGAAGGCAACTACACACACCAC
Source organism: Protopterus annectens (assembly GCF_019279795.1). Classification (NCBI taxonomy): domain Eukaryota; kingdom Metazoa; phylum Chordata; order Ceratodontiformes; family Protopteridae; genus Protopterus; species Protopterus annectens. Next base: position 1,079,858,035 of record NC_056745.1, read on the forward strand.
AAAACCAGCCTCACATAATGCTACCACTCCACTGAATCAAACACATAAACACACAAAGACATACTGGAGGCTCTGAGTAAAATTTACCTAAACAGCAGAGGCCTCCAAAGCAGACACCCAAACAACTGCTACCTCAAGACACCCCACAAGCAACACATAAACCACAAAAGCAGTGTGCAAAGCAGTCACAGCCCTTAAGGCCAAATACAACACCAAACATACTTGTCATAGGTGACTCCATAGTCAGACACACTGACGTCCCACTCACCAGGCTGAACAAGGAGAGGGTCACAGTAAGCTGCCTATCGGGCTAGAATCCGCCACATAACACAAGCACTGGTCACTCCACAGCAAGTACAAATATGACACAGTCATTGTCCATGCTGGTGTGAACGACCTGAGACGCACCTCCCTGGACTGCATGAAAAGAGACATAGAGGAGCTCTCTGATTATGTAGCCCAGGCAGGTATGACCCTAACCCTGAGCAGTATCCTTCCTTCACCAAGAATGATGCCACAATATAGAGACAAGATGATCAGCTTTAACAATTGGCTTAATGTCTGGTGTCATTCAAAGGGGATCCAGTGTCTGTCTGCCTGGGATGACATGCTTGACAAGCCACGCTGTTTCAAGGGACGGCTTGCACCTGTCACCCTGGGATTCCGGATATTGGCTAAGGCTCTTGCCACCCCATAGTGCCTTTTTAGGCAAGGCTCAAATTCTAAACCTACCACCCTAGAAAACAAAATGGGAAGAAATTGAGGGTAATGCTGCTCAATGCCAGAAGTCTAAATCTCAAAATGCACGCACTCGAGGCCCTTCTCAGTATGGAGAACATCGATGTGTGTGCTGTAACTGAAACCTGGTTCAAGGCTCCTGAGAGCACCCGGCACTATTAGGTTTTACCTCATATCATGCGTCGCCCCAAAACCCGGACCACTCCACAAAAGGAGGGGTGTATCCATATTCATAAAGGATACTCACACCTCCAGGTTGGTGGCAACACATGAAGCTCGAAACCATCCAGGTGCAACTAACAATAGGCAAAACTGCTCTACAAATTGTAGCATGCTACAGGCCACCCTCTCAAACTCAGGAACCCCACACAGCCTTCCTGAAGACACTGGAGGGTATAAATGTATCTCCAAACACCATCATATTGGGTGACTTCAACTACCCGAATATAGACTGGGAACATTACTCAAGCCCTAACTTTCTAGCCCAATGGTTCCTGGAGTTCATAAATTCAAATGCCATGGAACAGCTAGTCACTGTTCCCACGAGAGGAGAAAATATACTAGATCTCATTGTCACAAACATGGGGACAAAATGCTCCACACCGGAAGTATATCCCTCATTGGTGAGATCTGAAAAATAAAATAATCTCACTGGAAATCCACATCCCGCCCCCACCCCAAACAAAAAAGACCATAGTGAAGAACTTCTCTAAAGCAAACTTCACACTACTCAAGACTGGTGTGGTATCCTTCAAGGCCCCTGAGTCAGAGGAAACCACAACCCAAGCTGCGGAAGCCCTTACAAATGCCTTCTATGAACACCTCCAGGACTGCATGGATCAGGCAATCCCAAATAAAACCAAGACTCTTTCCACAAAGGGCAAACGTCCAGTCTGGTGGACCCCAGCCATTAACAAACTTTACAATAAGAGGAGAAAGCTATTACATGATAGAACAAAATCCATAAAAGGAAGTCACCCCTGATCATTATTAGTAAAAAATACGAGCACTCATAAAATCAACTAAGGCCAATTTTGAGAGAAAAATTGCCATGGATTCAAAGGACAATCATAAGGCCTTTTTCAGCTATGTTAGGAACCTGGGTGGAAACTCACAGATATGTTCAGAATTAGTCCAAAATGATACAAAAATCACTGAACCCACAGACATTGCCAACATACTGGCAGACAGGTTCAGTGCAAACTTCACCCCTCTCCCCTAAAGGAGAGATAACTATCCCAGCCGAGTGTAGCCTCCCGGACATCTCAAATGCGCAGGTGAAAGCTGCTCTCTCTAAAGCTAAAAACACAGCATCAATGGGACCGGATGGTGTCCCCGGCTGTGTGCTACACGAGCTAAATGAGGAATTAAACCCGCACATAAGGCAGCTGTTTAATCTCAGCCTTACCACAGGATACGTGCCCAAGGAGTGGCGTCACGGCAACTGTGGTCCCACTCCACAAAGGTGGCCTCTACGGACCCTGGTAATTACGCCCCATAAGCTTAACAAGTCTAGTCTGCAAAGCTATGGAGAGGATCATAATGGAGCTCATAAACAAAGATATAGGGACTTGCAGACATTGGACCCGACCCAGTTTGGCTTTGTCAAGGGAAGATCATGCCTTTTGAACTTGGTCGACTTCTTGAAATAGTCACCAAGGCCATTGATGAGGAAAGGCAGTCCATACAGCCTACCTTGACCTTGCAAAGGCTTACACAATACCCCACTCGGTATTGTAGAAAACTTACCAGCTTAAATGTAAACCCATATGTCACAAGATGGGTTGCAAACTGGCTTAAGGACAGAACCCACAGGGTTAGAGTTGCTGGCGCTGTGTCAGACTCCAAGCCGGTCACAAGTGGTGTCCCACAGGGCTCGGTCCTTGGCCCCTATTGTTTGGCATCTACTTCTCAGAAGTACAGGCCAACATGGGAGGACTTTGGCTGACAAAGTTTGCAGATGACTGCAAACTGGGCCATAGTGGAAAGTGCATCGGACACTGATATCCTTCAGAAGGGACTCACGGAAACAGATAGCTGGTGCCAGAGCCATGGCCTGAAGTTAAACGCCAAAATATGTATAGTCATACCCTTCGGGAAAAACAAGGTAACCCCAAGCTACCATATAGGTGGCAATCCACTAAGCACAGAAGAGGTTATCAGGGACCTGGGGACCCAGGTTGACAGTGGCCTTTCTTTTGACACTCACATTGCTAAAGTGGTTAGAAAGACCTTCTACATTGCCCACCTGATCATGAAGGGATTCACATCCAGATCTAGTGAGGTCATTGTTCCCCTGTACTCTTCACTTATCAGACCAATGATCGAGTACAATGCCCCATTCGGGATGTATCTCACCCGACATCTGCAGCAATTGGAGAGACCCCAAAAGTTCCTCACCAAAAGGATAAAGGGACTCCAAAATCTGTCATATGCTGCCAGATTGAAGAAACTCCAGCTCTATTCAGTCGCATACCGTCTGCTCAGAGGTGACATGTGCCTGACATACAAGGCCATGTCCAACCCGGAATTAATGGACATGCTCCACCTCAAAAAATCCAAATCCACCAAAACCACTAGAGCAAGCGACTTAAACCTTAGCACGGATATAAATAGGACGTGCTGGAGGGATAGATTTATCACTCAGAGACTCCCTATGCTGTGGAATAAAATCCCGGTCCATGTGAGGCAGAGCACCTCGCTGACTCTGTTCAAGAGAAATCTAGACCTGTGGATGGGAGATCGTAGGTTTACCCCGGGAATCATCTCTGGGTCACTGCTGGACAGAGGCACAACAAACTAATGGGCACAGTATTTTTTCATATAAGGGGTGGCGTAAGCCACAATAATTTGGGCTAGGCTTATAAATGCCTTAGGGCAGATAGCCTAGTATAAACCTATGAACCTATGAACCTATATATATATATATATATATATATATATATATATATATATATATATATAAATTGTTCACTACTACATAGGCCATTTCAATGCTTTTTACTAAAATGTAAAAGATAAATGTCAGGAATTATTTTTATATACAGATTTCTAACAGAAAATAGAAAGGGGACTGGTGGGACTCGAACCGAGAATGCCTCCTCTTTGTGCAAAGGCTCTACCACTACACTATTGCTATTTTGCTTAATTTGCATATAAGTTTCTTATTATCCTCTTCGATGTCTAAACTGCTAACTGTAGCTAAGCAATGGGCAAACCCATGCAAACACGTGCAAATACGGGCAGCTATATCAAGAATAATTAAAAAAAAATAAAAGTTTTACATTTTATAATTGTAACTTCTAAAAAACTGTAGGACACACCACGAGAACTTGATTGTAGTAAAATCACAAATCCAACTTTGATAAAATAAACTTACTTTATTCCATAGATATACAAAAAAAGAAAGAGATGAGCGCTTTCGTGTGTACTGTGCACGCTTCTTCAGATCTATCTAAATCATTCTAACTCACTGTTTATATATTATAAAATTTCATTCAATTACATCAATTAGTTAATAATCATTCTATTAAGCAGTCATCTAATTACAAAATGCATCAGTGCTTATAAACTAAGGTTTACTATCATTAGCGTTCACATTTTCAGCATACGGCTCAGCCTTCAAGATTTAGACCTTGTGTGAATTAATAATAGACAAACAACAGATAAACAAATAATCACAAGAGTTCTATATTATTATAATTTAAAATATGTATACTTTTTAAAAAAGATATATGTATTATTGAAAATGTTTATAAATTCTATAAACTAGGGCTTCTGACTTCATCGTCATTATTTCAAACAACATGGTCATTCTAATAGGCTCCTAGTATTAAACAAATAAGTAAGTGAATGAAACAAACAGCTTATTCTTTATAAAAAATTCATTCTATATACCTCGTGCTTTATAGGAAACCATTCTATATAGAAAATCATCCTTATTATTTCTCAACAGTTTTGCGCCGTTTATATAACAAAGCAAGTCTCAAGAAGTTTGCAGGCAGACTTTATAGCCATGCAAATAATAAAATAAAACGAACAAATAATAAGATAAAACGAACAAATAGTTCTCTATAAATAAATCAATCATTCTTCTTGCCTCTTCTATTTTTCTGTAGCAAATGCGCTTCAGAATTTATCGCAACAGATTTTTTGCAGGCAAGCTTTTTAGCCATGCAAATCGTGAGTTTGGTCAAAAATATTTACCTTTATAGGCTGAAAACCAATATATCTCCTTAGCGCAAACTATACGGGCTTCCATAAAATTTCTTTAAGTAAACAGAATTCAAACCGTTAATCTGTGTATAAGTCAGTGATGTTCCTGTCCATTGTACACCTTGGCCAAACTATTTTAATATACTATTCAAATAAATAAACTTCTATAAAAATTTTATTAATTTAAAATGCAATTTGTACCTCCATTGCAAAATTCATATCAATAATGAATTCTCATTTCTTGAAAAAGGTTACTAAAACTATGTTCATCAAATTTATATTACTTTTAAGTCTATGCTTGAATGCATAAATCAATTAATATCTAGATTATTGAATATAAAATATAAAGTGCTATATAAATATAATTGTCATAAATCATATTCAATGATACTAGTCCAAAGCCAAGTATTATGATCTAAAACCATAGAATATATAAAGTAAAATAAAATTTTATGAAGTACAAATGCTTTTTAAAACCAAGAATATATTAAATCTTATAAAAATATATATATATTGGATCTTATAAGAACAAATTATTACTATCATCTCTGATAGAGGTATTTATAATATATCTACAGTTCCATATTAACCATCCATAAAATATTTAATTGCTTAAAGAAAATTTATTTTTAGAATATTTTTATATGTATAGTTTATCACTATAGATGGTACTATCAAGGGAACCCTCCATGTTAAACATTATAATAAATTCATCTCCTTTCTAAAATAGGTTTTAATGAAACATAATTATTAATACCAGGTGTAATATCTTGAATCTAAAATCCAATCCATTTCTAGCTTAGCTAAGTAATTCTCATTGTCTCCCATCCTCTGATTATTTTAACTGTCTGTAAGACCTAAACTTAAACTCATGTGTTGGATGTAAGTTGACATGCCTGGCCAGGGCATTCAGCTCATTCTTTTACGAATGTCATACACATGGTTATAGATACGTTCCTTAAATCTTCTCTTTGTAAGACCAATGTAAAATGCTTCACATATCGTACAGTTAGCCATGTAAATTAAATTCATAGTGTTACAGTCTGTATGTTCCTTAGGTGTAAATTCTGATATTCCATTTGGATGTTTAAAATATTGAGTAGATGTAATATATGGACACATATTGCATTTCATACATGGAAACGTTCCATTTTTCACAAAACTATTATTAATTCTTTTGCTCATATTATTAGTATCTCTGGAAAAGATTGTTTTTAAATTATCACATGTACGAAATGTAAAACTAGGTTTATTACCAACCACTGTTTGAATTTGTATTAATTATGGTAGAAGAAATTCAAACAGTGGTTGGTAATAAACCTAGTTTTACATTTCGTACATGTGATAATTTAAAAACAATCTTTTCCAGAGATACTAATAATATGAGCAAAAGAATTAATAATAGTTTTGTGAAAAATGGAACGTTTCCATGTATGAAATGCAATATGTGTCCATATATTACATCTACTCAATATTTTAAACATCCAAATGGAATATCAGAATTTACACCTAAGGAACATACAGACTGTAACACTATGAATTTAATTTACATGGCTAACTGTACGATATGTGAAGCATTTTACATTGGTCTTACAAAGAGAAGATTTAAGGAACGTATCTATAACCATGTGTATGACATTCGTAAAAAGAATGAGCTGAATGCCCTGGCCAGGCATGTCAACTTACATCCAACACATGAGTTTAAGTTTAGGGTCTTACAGACAGTTAAAAATAATCAGAGGATGGGAGACAATGAGAATTACTTAGCTAAGCTAGAAATGGATTGGATTTTTAGATTCGGGGCGCATATTACACCTGGTATTAATAATTATGTTTCATTAAAACCTATTTTAGAAAGGAGATGAATTTATTATAATGTTTAACATGGAGGGTTCCCTTGATAGTATCATCTATAGTGATAAACTATACATATAAAAATATTCTAAAAATAAATTTTCTTTAAGCAATTAAATATTTTATGGATGGTTAATATGGAACTTTAGATATATTATAAATACCTCTATCAGAGATGATAGTAATAATTTGTTCTTATAAGATCCAATATATATATATTTTTATAAGATTTAATATATTCTTGGTTTTAACAAAGCATTTGTACTTCATAAAATTTTATTTTACTTTATATATTCTATGGTTTTAGATCATAATACTTGGCTTTGGACTAGTATCATTGAATATGATTTATGACAATTATATTTATATAGCACTTTATATTTTATATTCAATAATCTAGATATTAATTGATTTATGCATTCAAGTATAGACTTAAAAGTAATATAAATTTGATGAACATAGTTTTAGTAACCTTTTTCAAGAAATGAGAATTCATTATTGATATGAATTTTGCAATGGAGGTACAAATTGCATTTTAAATTAATAAAATTTTTATGGAAGTTTATTTATTTGAATAGTATATTAAAATAGTTTGGCCAAGGTGTACAATGGACAGGAACATCACTGACTTATACACAGATTAACGGTTTGAATTCTGTTTACTTAAAGAAATTTTTATGGGAAGCCCCGTATATAGTTTGCGCTAAGGAGATATATTGGTTTTCAGCCTGTAAAGGTAAATATTTTTGACCAAACTCACGATTTGCATGGCTAAAAAGCTTGCCTGCAAAAAATCTGTTGCGATAAATTCTGAAGCGCATTTGCTACAGAAAAATAGAAGAGGCAAGAAGAATGATTGATTTATTTATAGAGAACTATTTGTTCGTTTTATCTTATTATTTGTTCGTTTTATTTTATTATTTGCATGGCTATAAAGTCTGCCTGCAAACTTCTTGAGACTTGCTTTGTTATATAAACGGCGCAAAACTGTTGAGAAATAATAAGGATGATTTTCTATATAGAATGGTTTCCTATAAAGCACGAGGTATATAGAATGAATTTTTTATAAAGAATAAGCTGTTTGTTTCATTCACTTACTTATTTGTTTAATACTAGGAGCCTATTAGAATGACCATGTTGTTTGAAATAATGATGATGAAGTCAGAAGCCCTAGTTTATAGAATTTATAAACATTTTCAATAATACATATATCTTTTTTAAAAAGTATACATATTTTAAATTATAATAATATAGAACTCTTGTGATTATTTGTTTATCTGTTGTTTGTCTATTATTAATTCACACAAGGTCTAAATCTTGAAGGCTGAGCCGTATGCTGAAAATGTGAACGCTAATGATAGTAAACCTTAGTTTATAAGCACTGATGCATTTTGTAATTAGATGACTGCTTAATAGAATGATTATTAACTAATTGATGTAATTGAATGAAATTTTATAATATATAAACAGTGAGTTAGAATGATTTAGATAGATCTGAAGAAGCGTGCACAGTACACGCGAAAGCGCTCATCTCTTTCTTTTTTTGTATATCTATGGAATAAAGTAAGTTTATTTTATCAAAGTTGGATTTGTGATTTTACTACAATCAAGTTCTCGTGGTGTGTCCTACAGTTTTTTAGAAGTTACGTTTTTCTCAATTTTGCTGGTGGGACACTTTGGGATAGCAGTGGTATTTCCTTTTATATTTTATAATTGTACTGGGGTTTAGAATGTGGGGGAGTGTAGTGTTGGGTATGTACACATTTGAGCGGACTCGCTCATGTCAGTTGACATTTCCTAATTGAGACACTTGCAGGGGTGTGGATTTTTGGACTGCTCGGCAGTCTGACACGCCCCCTACACTCGTGCACGCTCCGTGTTGGCCTTAGAGTTGAGGCAGCGCACCCTCATGAATATGCATGGTGCGCTGATGTCTTACTCTTAGACTGCAGTTTCTGTGTAAGACTAACTTAGTCTTACACGGAAGGTTAGTGAATCCTGGTGTTTGTTTTTTCTCTCACTTCATACTGCAATTCTTGTTTCTATTATACTAACTTACCTTAATTTCTCTATAAGGTGGCTGCAATTTCTCTAAATATTAAATCATTGTCATATAAGTTCTATCCATTCTTCAGTGTTTCACATTATGTCTAATTCGGTAAATTTATTTAAACTGTAGATGTATTTCTATTATTTTTGAAGATTGTAAAATTATTGTTCTTAAAATGTTTTTGTAATACTTTGGAGCTTTTATTCCAGAGCATACCAAGTCAGACTTATTCAGTAATCATATGTTAATATACAAATAATAAATACATTTTCTTCTCTTTCTTACTAAATCTTCAATATTTCTGCACTCATTGCTTCTCTTTTCTCACCTTATTATTTAATTTATTAATTTATAGCTAAAGTGTTTATGTTGAATATTTTAACATAGCTGAATCATTTCTACTTGCACATTTTATGTGTGTTCAGATGATGTTGTAAAACTCATGTATTTTCCAGTGTTTATCTTAACTGCATTTATGTCTCTGCTTTGTCATTGTTGTATAACTAGCATTTCTCTTGTGTGTAATCTATCTATAGTCTATGCTGCAACCAGAGGGAGGTTGGCATAATGGTTAAGATATTTGTATTAAAGACACAAGTTACAGGGTTTGTTTCTCACATGGCCTAATTGACTAAGCTGCAAATGGCTCACAAGGACAATTAGTGTAGTACTAATATATGTACAAACAAAATAACTTTTGAGGAGCTTTTCTTCCTGGGCCTTGATTGAAAATGGGTTTTTACCCAGTAAGACTTTCAAGGTTAAGAAAAACATACAAATAAATAAATAAATAAGTCATTTAATCACCCATTACAAAATACTAGAAATGCTGTTTGTACAGCACAGTGGAAGTACTACCCTTTGCGCAGGCTTTAATTAGTTGGTTGACAGCTAGTGGGAGGCAAGTCACTAGAAAGGTCTGACAGGTGATTGGATAATGTTCCCTTCACTTACTGATGAAATTCCATAATTTCTTTCTTTAGGGATGCAATGTTAAGGTGCTTCCATTATTATTGATGGATGGAGCATCAGTTCCCAACACCCACTGTGAAAACAATTGCCACAGACATGGTGTACTTCATACAACAAAAGCAGTACAAAATTGTCCAGAAGTGAGATCCACGCAAAGAGTACATAATAGCAGTTAAACCAGACTATACAGTAAATTACACTAAAAAAGCAATGTCTTTTGGCTTTTCCTGATTAGGGGTCACCACAGCAGATCACCGGTCAGCAGATTGATTGGCAGTGGTGTTTTTACAGTGTCGAGCTGCCAGCCCAGCACCCAACCTTCACAGAAGGCACACACATACACACACACACCTACCTGTATGTCTTTAAAACTCACTTGACCGCAGGGAGGACATGTAGACTCTGCACAGAAGGTGCTCCTGCCTAGAATCAAAATGGAGAACCTCTTGCTGTGAGGTGACAACGCTTACTGCGGTACCACCATGACTGACAGTAAATTACACTATGCAACAAAATTAGTTAACTATGGTTTTCAGTAATGAAGAATGAATAATGACAGTTTATTACTCATGTAATGTTATGATACTGAAAATCAAGGGCGTACAATCTATGTTGTCACGATTTGGAGAATCATTCAGATATACTTGTATGAATTAAGCAATTTCACTTTGTTAACTAGATAAACCCACTTAGTGCAATGGCTCATTTTCATGAGCAACCTGAAAATACACCCTAGTTAAGTAACTTTTACAGACTTACACAATAGATAAGTAAAAAGCAAAGGTATCAAAACTGGGTACTGAAGAATGAAATTTGTTTGCAACTTGTACCCTTAATCTTCGGCATTAAACTGCCATCCATTGCTTTTTCTTCATCCTTTCCTTCCTTTACGGAATAAACACGGCTAATATGAGTGCACGTGACTTTTCATGTCACTTTAGCTAATGGGCCAATTTTGGGGAGCAGTTACTAGTATAAGGATACTTTTTCCCAAAATCCATGTTGGCAGGGAGAAATGTCAGAATGGTAACATGTTTGATGATATTTCTAAAATAATTTAATATTATTCTAATCATGTTAATATTATTCTAATAATTTTCCTAAGTTAATGTTATAAAACATGTCAGTACTGTTCCCTATAACATCAAACAGAACAAAAGGGATCAGAAGCAGACATCTTTAAATCTTATAACATTAAAATATTTAGATGGCGCATGACCATTTACAGTAAGGACCAAGTCTTGTTCCAAAAGTCCCATTTTAAACTCCACAAACAAGGCACCACACAGCTGCCAGATATTATGATACGAATAGTGACAATGACATTTGATTTTGGAACTTCCCACACCAGGTATTTTGATTCAAATTATAATACTGACACTGCAGTGCAGCATTATGGAAGATGATGTACTTTAGATAAGACATTAAATCAAGGTCACATTTGCCTGAGCTTATGGTAGCTTAGATTAATACTAAAGATCCCATGGAAAGATCAAAGAGCAGCATCATTTTCTATAACGTCTTGGTTAAATATCCTTCAAATGTATAAATAACACCTTGTGTCTCCACTAAAATAGACTACAAGCCTAACAAAACTAAGTAAATAAATTAACTGAATAAAATAAATTGCAAGATTCATGGATATAAAACTGTGAACACAACCAGGAAATAAAATACTACTGAACATTCTGAAAAGCATTTTGTTTTCCTACAACTCCCAATGTATAATTCAGTAGCAGATCTCCATCTCTGTTTCCTTTAAAATTACATTAGAGGCTAATTTCGTGATTTCTCAAAATGTCAAAGAATCACCAAAAAGCTTTGTTTCCTCTCTGAAGACATTATGTCATAATAGGCCATGAAATATAAAACAAGTCACTTGCTAAACACACTTTATTCTTAGTCATGTGATCAATAGGAGCAGCATACAATTATGCATGGTCAAAGACCTCAAATCTCAAAAACAAATTAATTGTACACTAAAGTAATTCCTGACAAGAGTGAGAGTTATGGTTTTCATTTACTCCCTCCTAGCCTGTGTTTGAATTTTTGGACTTCATCCCCAGGATTATACATAAATTTCATCATACCTCTCACTTCTTCCATATATTATTCCCATGTTAAAGTATGTCCTATAAGACTCATGATAAAATCATTTTAATAATAAACTTTTGGCCCATACCTAAGGCTTCTTCAGATTTACAGTATATGCACACCATATTAGATATATGCCAACAACCAAGTTAATTAGTTAAAGAATTAACACATTTGCAAATGGCATTAATATAAACTGCATTAAAATAACTTCAGACCTAGTCTCAAAGATATATATTTTGTGACAAATGGGTGCTTATTATGTCTGAAAAATTAGTATACAGAACTAAAGCTCTAACTTGTTAATGAGATGTTTCCTTTTCAAAGGGTATAAGGTTTAAAAACTTCCACCTTCATTTGCCTACTGTGTGATCTGCAACAAGTCACTTATCCAAACAGTGATTTGGGGTAATGCCTAGTAACTTACCCATGAACCTAATCCTACCTATTTCAAGCAATTTTATATAAGATGACAGGGGCTATGGTCTTACAATCTGCACCACTGCTATCAAATAATATGTGATAGTAAGGGCTTTAAATCCACACTGCTGGCCACCAAATAATATGTGGTGGGAGAAATTGATTGTACTGTAAGTGCACAATGCTGCCTCTTTTAGTAGCCAGTACCTGACATACCCATATAAACTTTACAATGTATAGCTGCAGATCAGAGCTATAATATTTTGCTCCCTGTGATTTCACTTACTTCACACAAAGTCTTGTGCCTTACAATGCAATCTTACCAACAGTAATTGAAATTTGTCCAAGACTGTCACTGAAACCCAAACACAATATTTTACAGAAGGACTTAGCGATATATCTCCAGTGCCAACTCCCTGTACTTGTCTTTCCAGTACCACTGTCATCAGCTAGGCCACTCTAGCAAACCAAGAAAACAATGTTTACCTTTAAAGTACACAACCTTTAAATACTGATCTGGTAGCAATAGCTTTAAATGTAACACTTAAGCAATGCACTTTGTAAACTCAAATATACAAGCAGCTACACATTTGCACAAATAAAATACAAAATAAATACTTTTAAACAGACAGCTGGCATATAGTAGATTTTTATCTATCAGCTTATGGTGAGCCATCTCTACCAGTAGCTAGAAATATATTTGATTTTCTATCTCTGTCTATGTCTGACTTGGATGACCAAACAGCAGTTGTACATCTTTTTAGGCCATGTGTTCCAGCTTGTATTCTGTTCCAGAATGCAATCCATCTGGAGGATACAGAGACAAGGCAGTGACTAACTGCAAATAACAGTTACTCTCAGCTGTTAGTGCCCCAATTTATGTATGTTCTATTTTCATCAAACTGAATGATGCTTTCCTGGAAGAAGCAAGTTGAGCTCAACACAGTACAGTCCAAATAGGGTAACTCATTCTAAACTCAAAGCACTGCAAAAGTTTGAATATTTGAGAAGCAGATTTCATTCTAGTTTCTAACAGTTTTATTGAATTTTCACTGAAAGCAGTCACATAGTCAGTACTACTCACATTTTTTATCTTCTGTGCATTTGACATTCAATATGCTATAAGGCTTACAACAAAGGTTGATACAGAGGTATAGATGATGCCACATAAATGTAATGGTACAGAGGTATAGATTATACCACATAAATGTGTTGGTACAGGGGTATAGATTATACCACATAAATGTGATGGTACAGGAGTACTGATTATACCACATAAATGTGTTGGTACAGGGGTATAGCTTATACCACATAAATGTGTTGGCACAGAGGTATAGACGATATCACAGAAATGTGTTGGTACAGAGGTATAGACTGCACCACATAAATGTGTTGGTACAGGGGTATAGATTATACCACATAAATGTGTTGGTACAGATGAATAGATTATACCACATAAATGTGTTGGTACAGGGGTATAGATTATACCACATAAATGTGTTGGTACAGGGGTATAGATTATACCACATAAATGTGTTGGTACAGATGAATAGATTATACCACATAAATGTGTTGGTACAAAGGTATAGACGATACCACATAAATGTGTTGGTACAGAGGTATAGACTGCACCACATAAATGTGTTGGTACAGGGGTATAGATTATACCACATAAATGTGTTGGTACAGATGAATAGATTATACCACATAAATGTGTTGGTACAGAGGTATAGACTATACCACATAAATGTGTTGGTACAAAGATATACCACATAAATGTGTTGGTACAGAGTTATAGCACATACATGTGTTGGTACAGGGATATAGATAATACTACATAAATGTGATGGTACAGAGGTATAGACTATACCATATAAATGTGTTGGTACAGAGGTATACCAAATAAATGTGTTGGTACAGAAGTATAGACTATACCACACAAATGTGTAGGTACAGAGGTATAACACATAAATGTGTTGGTACAGGGGTATAGCTTATACCACATAAATGTGTCGGTACAGAGGAATAGATTATAGCACATAAATGTGTTGCTACAGAGGTATACCACATAAATGTGCTGGTACAGGGGTATAGCTTATGCCACATAAATGTGTTGGTACAGAGGAATAGATTATAGCACATAAATGTGTTGGTACAGTTATAACACATGAATGTGTTGTGACAGAGGTATAGATTATACCACATAAATGTGTTGCGACAGAAGTATAGATTATGCCACATAAATGTTGGTGCAGAGGTATAGATTATACCACATAAATGTGTTGGTGCAGAGGTTTAGATTATACCACATAAATGTGTTGGTACAGAAGTGTAGATTATTCCACATAAATGTGTTGGTACAGAGGTATAGATTATACCACATAAGTGTGTTGGTACAGAGGTATAGATTATACCACATCAATGTGCCGGTACAGAGGTATACCACATAAATGTGTTGGCGCAGGGGTATAGATTATACCACATAAATGTGTTGGTACAGCGGTATAGATTATACCACATAAATGTGTTAGTACAGAGCTTTAGATTATACCACATAAATGTGTTGGTGCAGAGGTATAGATTATAGCACATAAATGTGTTGGTACAGAGGTATAGATTATACCACATAAATGTGTTGGTACAGAGGTATAGATTATACCACATAAATGTGTTGGTACAGTGGTATAGATTATACCACATAAATGTGTTGGTACAGAGGTTTAGATTATACCACATAAATGTGTTGGTACATAGTTATAGATTATAGCACGTAAATGTGTTGGTACAGAGGTATAGATTATACCACTTAAATGTGTTGGTACAGCAGTATAGATTATACCACATAAATGTGTTGGTACAGAGGTTTAGATTATACCACATAAATGTGTCGGTACAGAGGTATAGATTATACCACATAAATGTGTTGGTACAGAGGTATAGATTATACCACATACATGTGTTGGTACAGAGGTATACCACATAAATGTGTTGGTGCAGGGGTATAGATTATAGCACATAAATGTGTTGGTTTAGAGGTTTAGATTATACCACATAAATGTGTTGGTACAGAGGTATAGATTATAGCACGTAAATGTGTTGGTACAGAGGTATAGATTATACCACATAAATGTGTTGGTGCAGGGGTATAGATTATACCACACAAATGTGTTGCTACAGAGGTATAGATTATAGCGCATAAATGTGTTGCTACAGAGGTATAGATTATACCACATAAATGTGTTGGTACAGAGGTATAGATTATACCACATAAATGTGTTGGTACAGAGGTATAGATTATACCACATAAATGTGTTGGTACAGATGTATAGATTATAGAAGTGACATAAACAAGGGGTGAAATTCATCAGAACAAGGTGATGAGTCACCAGGGGTTCAGGCACTTGGGCAGTGAGACATTTACCTGTGGAACATTTAGTTGGGTACAGATGGCTGAAGTGACATTCAGCTGCAGAGAAATGTGACTGCAGCTAATTCCCTGTTGGCAAAGGGAAATATGTTGTGCCATGATCACAACTTCAATAAACAAATGCACAGAGGGGAAATAATGTCTACAGCTCCCAAGGCCAGCGTCAGCAGCAGGCTAACCAGTGGACATGTCAGTGGCAGTAAAAATGCAGGTCACAATGGCAGTGCCTTTATAATTGGTATGTGCGGGCCACTACCTTTTTCATGGTGTCTAGGGAACATTACCTAAAATGCATACTGGAGCATAAATGTAACTACAGTAGTGTGCAGGATTTCCTCCATCCTGTAGCACACTTCTCTACATGTTGTAGTTACATAAGCATGTACTGTACACTGAGCATGACACTCATTACATCTTCTACCCCCATGCACTTGATTATTAAAGCTGTGAGCATGGTAGTGTGTGTTTCTGTTTGCCCACAGGGACTTTGCAACAGTCATATTTCTCTGCAGCTGAACCTCACTTCAGCCATGTGTCCCCAAACAAATGTACCACAGGGAAATGTTTCACTGCCTTGGTGCCTGAAGTTACCCTAGCTCATACCCATCTTCTCTCTACCTTACTGTATGCTTCTCCTGTCCTAGTTAATCTAAACAAGAGTGATTTAAACATGGTATCAATATGCTACAACAAGTGTGGCCACGGTGGTGCAGCAGTTAGCGTTGCCGCCTCACAGCAAGAGGTTCTCCGGTTCGATTCTCAGCTGGGGTGCCTTCTGTGCGGAGTCTGCATGTCCTCCCTGTGGTCGCGTGGGTTTCCTCCGGGTGCTCCGGTTTCCTCCCACATCCCAAAGACATGCTGTAGGTGGATTGGACACTCTAAATTGGCCCTAGGTGTGAGTTTGTGCATGTATGTGCCTTCTGTGAAAGGTTGGGCACCGGGCTGGCAACTCAACACCGTAAAACTCCACTACCAATCATGAGCGGACAGTTGATCTGCTGTGGAAACCCCTAACCGGGAAAAAGCTGAAAGAAGAAGAAGAAAGAAGATCAGTATGCTACAACAAAATAGCAAAATTTGCCACAAACTCCTCCTACAGCACTGGAACTCCCTAACACCTTAGCTCTAAACCAGTTTATTCTAGCTCAACAAATACTGTACCAACTTGACAAAACTCCAGCCTTACAAGACCTGATCACCTTCTACTCCAATAACCGAGAACTTAGATCTACCAACAAGGCATTAATTGCAATCTCCAAAAGCCATTACAGCTCTGGTGACTCCCTGTAATCTAGCAACATTGCCAAGACTTGGGACTGCCTACCACTACAAATCAGGGTACAGACTAACAAAACCATCTTCAAAAAACTGCTAATTTCCCACCAAAACAACTCCTAGGCTTGCAACTGCCTAGCACCTGGCTGACATATTCTAACTCCTTTCCCCAACTTACTATCCAACCTCTTCTTTAAAACTCCCACAGATGCACTATATATTATCACACATTACTTACCAACTCACTGCTGCCTACTGCCCACTGTCCCATCTATACTCACTAACTCTCCCCTAGACTAAGTTGAAAAGCTTTCCCTTAAAATGTCTATGCACCTCATATGAACTTGTCTATATTCTCCTCCTTTTTTAGTTTTTCCTTTCTTTCCTTTTCTCTTCTTCAGTACATCTTCAAGATTATCTCTACTGAACATACTGTATGAACAACAATCACATGTTACTACCTGCTATACTTTTAACTGTTTGTCTAAATGAGTCTATATTAGATCATCGAAGTGTTAATACTTTGAATGGTCTAATATCAAACAGAAAACAGCGAATGCTGAAAATAGCGAAGCTGCAGATAACCAAATTTTTTCCTAGGGAAAGAATTTGGTTGTCTGTTGTTGTGGCTTCGCTATTTTCAGCACTGTGGTGGAAAGTTACAGGTCGGGTTCAGGTAAGTGTGCGATTGTGCGGACGTTAGGGTTAGGGTGCGGGTTAGGTGAGTTAGGGTTAGGGCGCGGGTGAGGTGGGTGTACGATAGTGACAGACATTAGGGTTAGGGTGGGATAGGTGAGGTAAGGTTAGGAAGTGGGTTAGGTGAGTTAGGGTTAGGGCGCGGGTGAGGTGGGTGTGCGATAGTGACAGACTTTAGGGTTAGGGTGGGATAGGTGAGTTAGGGTTAGGGCATGGGTCAGGTGAGTGTGCGATAGTCACGGACCTTAGGGTTAGGGTTAAGGTAAGTGGATAGATAGTAGTGTATGTACAGTTTAGTGTAGAGTTAGATGTAGGATTTTAAGTGTATGTGTGTGGATTGCTGTCTTTTTGGTGTGCTTGTGTTGTGTGTGTGTTTTTCGGACCAGTGAATTTTTTCCTAGGGAAAAAATTCACTGTTCTGAGCTTTTGATGTTTGTAGATTTTGTGGTTAGAAGTTCGAGGTTGTTGTATTCGATGATGAGCTGTTTCGTTGAACTGATATAGACCCTGTCTAAACCACTATGCTTATGTAAATTTCTTATGCAATCACATGTTATTATCTGCTATATTTTATAACTGAATGTGCAAACTACAATGCTCATGTAAATATCTTATGTATAGTATGTTAGCAATTGTTCTGGAGCTTTTTTCCCCGGGCCTCCACTGAAAACGAACAGGTCTGTCCAGTCGGACCTCCCCGGCAAACAAATGTAAAATAAATAAATAAGTATAAGGGACTAGTCAGTGTAGGCCAGTAATACTTTTAGTGCAGTAATATTTTGGTCAGACCTTTTTGGCTAGAAGGCAGTGAGTTTTTTTTTTTATTTTTTATACTGCCTAGAGTAAGGGAAAGGCTTAGGAGAGTAGTCAGTAAAGGAAGGAAGAAGGATTTAATGTCTGAGATGTGATCTGGGGAGTTAGTAATAATGTGATCTAGTAGGGAATGATTGTTTGTTCTCAAGTTTGTCCTTGTTGTGGAAAGTTGTGACACATTGTGGGCAGTGAGGAAATCATTGATTTCATGTGACGACACAGGAAATTAATATTAAAGTCTCCTAGAATGGATAATATTACAGTCACAAAAATAAAAGTTTTGCATAGTGTTACAAACCGTATTCAGTAAATGCACATTAATGCAACTCCTCTTTTTCTATCAATTTTCTAATTGAATACCAGCAATATTTTAAAAAGTACCATGATCTGGGCCTTAGTCTCTGATGTATTATGACAAAAAGTTGACAGCTGTGCTATATAAAAATCTGTATGCATAATTCGTCTTGGTTTCATTTACAAATGGCATTTTGATTAAAATAAAAAAGACAGACAATAATCTGTTTCATAAAGTTGGAAGCAGCTGGCACTTTTCACTGATGGCACCTGAATTAGAAAAACATATGACTGCATTGGTGGTATTGAAGGATATGGTAATGACTCAGGTAATCTGAGTTTGAAAAATGGCTCAGGTGCTCTGATGGCAGAGGCGGGAAGGATGAATGTGCCTATCCTGATGGGGAGGTTGCATGCTGATGCAGCAGATTATTCAGCATCCCTGGTGAAAGCCAGAACTGGACAATCTATAGGGCAAGAGGGCTTTGAACAGTTAGGGATGAATGCCTGCCCTTGGGCCCAGGACAGGCACTTCAGTAATGGCACATCTAATTGCCTGCTCAGCCTTCCATGAATATATCATAACTCTGCAAGTGGAGGGCTAGAGAAAAACTCCGAGCTTAGCCACAGCGTGACTATCCTGGCTCCCATGCTCCAGTTGTCTGCCATGCAGAGAATCACGTTTGCAATAGCCATTGAGGCTGTTCTTGTCCAGTAGAATAGGATCCAACCCATGAAGGAACAAATAGATTACCCCTCATTGCAGTGGCTCTGGGAAGGAAGGAGCAATAGGATGAAGCCAGGAACCAAAATCAGCAATAAGCAGGGTCAACAAATTTGCACCTTATAGCATCAGAATGAGTCCTATAACAACAAATGATACTTTTATGGGACACATAGAAAATAACACTACTGCTACCTGAGAAAACTCCTGAGGAGAAGAAGCATAAAATGAGTTTTAGCTATGTAGAGACCATGTAACACATACTAGGCCAGGCAACTTAAATTCTGTAAAAAAACAGTCATCCCGCAGGAAATAGATTGTTGGGATGATCACATGTTGTCATTCTTGCAGAGTAACTAAACTAGCTGTGAAATGACTTCAGATTTTTAAAACTTAATAAAAAAAAAAACAGTTGCTCTGACCACAACCTCATTCCCTTGACTTCTCACAGTAATGACAGGTCATTCGTCCTCCAACACCAACACCAATAGCTGATGAGTTACTGTCTTGGCTCATCTTGTATTACAATCCTTCTTGTGGCCAATAGGGACTTAGAGTGGTGTATGAGCCACCCACTTTCCAATTAGTTCTATTACTCCTTTTATCACATGTTTGAAATGTATGGACAAAGGCTTACAATTTAAGTAAGCTAGACTTGAATCAGAATGGTATTAACTGAAACTTTTCGAGTAAGAGTTGCTTCAGAATATTCATCAGCCTTCTTTGTGAAATGCAGGAAGTCAGGACTCATTATTAGACAAATTAGAAACCAGGGACTTAAAACAAACACTCACACACAGACATACATGCACATGCACGAGCACATGTTTCATTTACATACTGTGGTTGGCTAGAGAGGTAACCTTTTTCCATTGTCAACCTGACTAAAGCAAATAACTCAAAATCAGTGCGCTAAACCCATACAGTTGGCATATAATGCTCATAAAGGCAACTTCTTCCCCACAAGAAGGGTAAGAATCAAACAACAGTGAAACATATTGTCAGAGATAAGAATACTTTCAAGAGGAAGGTCAGAACACTACCCATTATTTCACTTAAATTACATCAACCCAAGAATACAAAAGTTCTAGAGGAAATTGGAGGAGAGCAATAGGCAGAGAAAACAGGACCTGCGGCATATCTCACTAATATCATGATCTCAGCTGTGTGGGAGTGTTTCAGTGTTTATGTGTCTGGTGTGTGTTTGGGCATGTGTGTGTGTGTGTGTGTGTGTGTGTGTGTGTGTGTGTGTGTGTGTGTGTGTGTGTGTGTGTGTGTGTGTGTGTGTGTGTGTGTGTGTGTGTGTGTGTGTGTGTGTGTGTGTGTTTGCACATGGGTTGGGAGGGTGGCCTAATGGTTAAGGTGTTTGCCTTACAAACACAAGGTGTAGGGTTCAAGTCTCCCAAGGGATAATTGGCTAGGCTTAAAATGGCTCACAAGGGCAGTTAGCCTAGTACTAATCTATGAACCTATGAACCTAATCTATGAATCATTGTTATGTCTGTATGTGTTTGGGGGAGTTGATTAATTTGTTAACTGCATTTCTGTTAGCTGTCGGTTAGTCGGTTGGCCTTTATCTTTAGGCAGTGCATTAATTGTGATCTATTCCTAATCTGGATGGAGGGCTGGAACTGAGAGAGAAGTTTCAATGTACCCTGAAAGCCACATATGTCAGGGAATCATAAAGTCTTATAGCTTGGTTCACTTCAATTCTTTTAGCATGTTGTACTGTTGATAATTTCATTGCTCTTTATATTGTAAACTTTTTAAGGTAGGGAGAATTAAGTTTTTATGTACAATATCAATGATTAGTAACCTCTCGAAAATGTTACCATATCCCTTAATTTTTTATTAAGGTTGTATGTCTGCATAGACACATTAAAGGAAACATAGCCAAGAAAGTTGGAAATGATCAAACTACATAAAGCCTTTATGGATGAAGTCTAGCAATCATGTCATTGTTTCTAAAACTGGGTCATCTATACTGATCTAAACAGCTTTTCTCTGTCAGGTAAAGCACTGACATTCTGGTAAAAAAAAATGTTAGGATCAAGGCAGAAGTAGAGCATCAGCAATCATTCCCAATGTTAAATTCATGTGTTAATTTTGAGTGAAATTGCAGACAGCATCATGTACAAACTAACTAAGAAGGACATTGTGAGGATATTAGATATTGTTGTCTGTGCTAGCATGACTGACTGAAGTTTTCTAAATAAATGTAAATCACCCTGTATTACACATGCCAGCATGACTAGCTATAATTTTGTAAATACATTTATGTCTTTTGATTATCACTCTCATTTACACAAAATGTTTCAATGTCAAACAGTGTACTTCTGGCTGACCAAATATACATGTTCTTTTTAAAGAGAATTCTGAATGTAGGTTATGCCAGAATCAGCTGACCTAGATGTGAGGTCACTGTGGGCCAGAGCTGGCAGAATAGAATCTTCACTGCAGCTGTTTGTTTACTTTTCAAAGTCTGATATAAGAGAGTAGAATTCTCTTAGCAGCTTCCTGTTTCTTAAAAAAAACAACTCTGCTATAAAAGCAGGTTCTGAATTGGTTGTTCAGTTATTATTCAGTTTGTTTTCCAGAGCTGTTCAGCAATAGTAGTCCAGTTGTTTCCAGAGTAGTTGTTCCAATCGCTGAAGACAGACAACAGCCTGGAGTGTGGACATAATTTCTCATCTTACCTTGCAGAAGTAAGAGTATAATCTTACCTGGCTAAAGTATTTAAGTTAGATAGGGACAGTTAAACTTCAGATAGTCAGTGAACTACAACTAGCTAGAGGTTTTCTTAAATCAATGCGAGATCTATACTACAGTATTATTTTCATATTTCTTGTGTTTGAAACTCTGTTTATTGGAATCAGTTATTCAGTATTTACATGTTTTAAATCCTTTATTTATTATTAAATGTTTTACTACCTCTCATTAAGGCTGGTTAGTTAATATTTTTAATAATTTGAGAGTGTTTATGCTTATTGTGATAACACCAGGGCCACTCCGAAAACCCTTACTGCTTGGATACATGCCACCATTTGTTGCCATAGCTTTTTTACCCAATATAATTGAACACCCCTTTTGAAGGGTATTGCGGTATTTGATTGGTGGCAGCCATTACCTTGTAATTTTAGCAAAGAAACACAGCAGGTAAATCTGTGTCAGTCTTTCCCAAGAGAGTGTGTATATGTGAATATCAGACATTTAAGAGTGAGTGTGTCAGATACCTAGATCTGAGACACAGTGCTCTGAAGTGGTTAGTGTGGAGACTCATTTGGGGACCTGGAGTGAAGAATATAGTCCAGTCCCAGGTTTGGAATGTGTTCCCAGTGTACCCTTATAAGAAACTGTGTATTTCTATCCCAGCTTTTACTGACACTCTCTTACCAGAGACAGTAGTGAGGACTGAGACCCCTTAATTACTGCCCCGGGGTAAAGAGGGTTCATCACAGACATCTTCATATATGTACATATTTAAACTTTTAGGGATACAACTTGGCTAAATCATTATACCAGCCTTATAGTAGGCTGGATACAGAAGTTGTGTCTATGGATATTAGGGTTACAGGGTGAGGAGGTGAAAATGGAGGTACAAATGTTGCCAGACTATTTGCAAATGAACACTAGAATCAAAACTCTAGATAAGGGAATAGCAGTGTGATAGATGAAGATTTAAGTTAAGGCTCCTAAAATAATAAAATTTCAAATGAGGTAGAAAGCAGTGATTTAAGAAATTCCTGTATCAGTGCTCTTTTAGTTCATTTGGCACTATGTTCAACAATAACCCTCATGCCTCTTCTTGGGGGGGGTGCAAATAAAAAGGCGTAGTCAGATTAGAGAAAAGTGAAGAAGAAGGTTACTTAATTAGAAAATTAATTGAATGGCCCATTGATAATACATGCTAAATAGCTATCACTGGATATTACACTACTAAAATATACAGCTGCTGTTAGGATAGGTTTCTAGAGGGGCAGTACAGAAGCAAGCTAAGAACTAGAAATTGAAGTGCAAGTGTTTGAGAGCCTAGTCAGGGCACTCATTAGACCAAATAAGCCCTAGGGCTTTTCCACAAGCAGACAGATGAAGCAGTTCTCCTATGGATCTCTTTTGCCCTCCTCTCTAGGCTGCAAAGTATAAATGGATATATGCGAATATTAGAAGGGACAGTTTAAGAGGAGGGTGAGGGGAGCAGTTGTAGTATATCCCAGACTGGTGTAGAGGGTCATCTCACTTCTCGCAAGAGGAAGTCCAGCTTTTGGGTAGAAACGGTGATGGTGATTAAGGATACTTTTCATTTTCATCTATTTGCTAACCCAATAAGTCCACTGAACAAAATGCCCTTTTGAAGTTGCAACCTGGGAGCACAGTCTGGTAAACTGACTTACCCAGAGTCACACAGCAGGTAAATAAAGTTAGAAGGAGTCAAGTGCTGTACCTTTAACTACAGGAAGCAGCTCATTAAAAGCACAGAGCCTTAATCCTCTGGTGTCAAAGCCCCTGGACTTCACAGCTTGCTCACTGAGATTCATAATATTCCCTCAAGGTGGCTAGCCATATAGCTGCTAAACTGATATACTCAGAACACAGGAAATGGCATGGTGAAAGAATAGTTAAATGAAACAACTGTGGCTTAGTGAACAAGGCCTAATAAAGCCTGAAATTATATGCCAATAAGTCTATTAATTCATGGTAAAATGTGGGTGATGGTGTTGGAAAGAAATGAACCCACATGACACCATTGCTAGTAAGTTACTCAGGAGGGGTCTCTCAGGGGTGGAGCTGAATACTGTTGGTTGTGGACTCTTCTTCAACTGTGTAGGCGGGAGCAAAGATTCATTGTTCCTGGATATGGCAAGCACAATTAGTGAGATGGTAATATGTAGTAATCTGGGAAGTGGCCCAGGATTAAGGGGATAGGTGGCAGCTACAAAATGTTGACCATATATAATTAACATAAAATCTTGCATAAGATCATGAAAGAGAGAAGAATCAGGTTAGGATTCCCCTTTCTAAAAAAAATCACTTATTCTGAATGGTGTTGGAAACATTTTGAAGACTGCTTTCAGAAAGCAGGCACACAGCTCCAATGACAAAAGATACCCAATGTCCCAAGGTATTGTGTAGTGCAACTTAATAAATTTTGCTAGTAAGACCTCTGATCAGCTGGCTAAACATTTGAGTACATTTTGATTTGGATTTAAATGAGAACAAATCAGAGCATTTGTTATTTAAACTGACTCTTTGCTTTCTTCTCCAACTTGCACTATATTTGGAGTGCCACTGTTCATTGCCACAATTTATAAACATGAATCATAGCAATGTAGAGTGGTGTACTGAAGCCAGTATGCTACTGAAATGGCAAACAGGTGTGCAAAATACACAGAAATGTACTATCTGCACTAGTATTCCAAATGGGGGAAGCACCACATAACTACTTAACAATGTAATTATGTGCTTTGCTGTTATTCCTAATCTAAAAATGTTCTACTTATTAGGCATTACAGTAGAGCTAATATCATTACCATAGTAATGCCATGAGGGAATCTAGCACTGTTTGTGCTCCTGTCAGTAGGAACTCAGCAGCATCACTTTGTGGGGGTGGTGAAAGGTAAGTTTGTGGTAACAAAGTTGTCTGCACCACAGCAAACCCTGTTGCCTCTGTTGTCAATAGGGTCTATCCTGTCATGCATGGAGGTTTTCATTTCTTTCTTTTTCATTAACGATGGCACTGTTATTTTGCATAGCTCTGGATACTAACCAGCATATCACTTGGGAAGGAGGAACATCGTGGCCAGAGGAGTAACACCAGTGGCAGACACAATGCTTTGGTTCCATAATATGAACCCGGATGAGGTCATACTCCATTGGTGATGTGTCTCTGAAAGCAAATGATCCTGAGGGGATGTAATTTGCATATGTGCTTCATACACAGAGCATTATGGCTACATAATGGTTAAGTCTGCATACAGGTTTTTACTCCATTATATAGATGGCTTTATGAATCGCATAATGCTTTAGTATGCAGCCCTACTCTGTGGCATGCATTGTTTAACCACAGCACCCAATCTCTTTAGAACTGCATCAAAATACATCCCTAGATCTAGGGCACATAAACTGCCAGTTTCATTTTTAAGAATAATTTTATTCCATGCCACTCTATGTTTTTCAGCATCGCAGACAATGTATCTTATTATATTTCTGTTTGTCTTTAGAACATCTTCTGTGATTTCATCTGGAAAAGATTGTACTGCATGCAAAAGCAAGCATAAAGAAAAAAAAATCCATTGCCTGTATACTTTGATCCAATTTCAATCCAAACATTTTCTATCTACAGAAATCATGAACCAACCTCCTTCATAAATCACCATACATTTTAAGAATAGACTTTCCACTCTATTGCTCAACCATACTCCTTCACATGTAATAAATGCTAGCTGTCATTAGTCTGGATAATTCTATTTTACAAGTGGTGAAGGATTATATTTCACCGCACTGCTTTTCCTTTTATCTTACTAACTATATACCCAAACATCTTACCAGACTAACATTTGGAATAATGCTTCAATGGCCATCTCAGGTCAGTCAGGTAAAGCAATAACCTTTGTTTACTCACTCGCTGTCTACAGTCTTCAAATCACATTTCCTTATCACAGCTACCAAGGGATGAAATTGAACTGGAAGACTGGAACAGGACAATCCTCTATTTTCCCCCTTGTCAACACGAAAGGCTAAGTCATTCTCTGAGTTTTTTAACTCATGCCCTAGATGCATTGTAAATGCCCCTTATCAAATCAATAAACTCATTTTGAAAAATAACTCTTTAAGGACCAATATTATATAATGCTATTGTTCACTATCATTTTTTCTACATCTAAATAAACTCATCCATTTCTTCTGCTCTTGCAATAATGTCATCACTTTGTTTTCAATATGTTATCAAATGTTTGTCTTCACCACTGAACCCATTCTGTTTATTATTTATAAACTGAGGTATATATTTGCCAGCCTTTTGCCAGCACTGTTATAAACAATTAGCATTCATGGTTTAAAATTGAAATAGAAGAGTAGATGACAATAGAGTTAAGTCTTTCCTCTTCTGATGTATTACAGTAACCACAGCTTATTTCTAAAAAGCTTGTATGTCCTTCTTCCCTAGCACAATATTGAAAAGCTGCATTAGTTTAGGCAATATATTGCTATTATCTAGCAACCAAAAATCTATTGGCAAGCTGTCACTGTATGGGGATTTTTTCCTGTCACCTGTCCCTTTAAAACTTCAAATAACTCTTCTTGAGGAATATGTGCTATTATATCCTCTGGTTAATTTGCTTCTAATCACAGTATTCCAAACCACTCAAGAATGCTAATAACTCACCCTTTGTATCTTTGTAATTTGCCTAAGCTTTATAGAAGTCATCAATACATTCTAAAATATTCAGCTGTCATAAATGGAGCCCTGTTGTAACCTGTCAGATCATATTTTGCTCAAGCATGTAATAATTCTTTGGATCTTCTATTTCCTTCATCTCATAACTAATGAACTCTGACAAAATGGGAAATTATGAAATGTCTATATTTTAATGACTGACATAAAAAAATGATATTTCTTGTAAATTGCTCAACCTCTTCCCTGACATAAAAATGATATTTCTTGTAAATTGCTCAACCTCTTCACTAATCATTTTGCCTACTTCAAAAGCCTGTACTGCATATGAGCTAATTTTCCTTCTTTTGTTGCAGATCTTGTGTTGACCTTCACATAATCAGGAATATATATATCACCTAATTTTCTTTTAAGTCATACCTTAAACTAGACCCATTGTTTTTCAAGGGTTGAATTTTCCTGGTCTGCATTATTTGAATTGTTTGGTCATGTTCTATTAACTCCTTACACCAATTGGAGAAAAACGTTTCTTGCATCAGAAGATATACGGGGAATCTACAGCGCCTTTCTAATGAAGTAATCAAAGTATTGATATTGCACTCTAATGAATTTTCTCATATCACTGTAAAGTATGACCTCCTTTCTTTAAAAAGTACATATTCTGAGTCCTAATATAGATGTTATCTGCTTGTGACTTTATTTTAAATCTATATGAATAATAATTATGCTGTGTCAATTCTAATGTAACATTAGGAACAGAAGATTCCTTGATCTTGTATGTTCCCACAGCTTACCATCCATGGTACATATTGCATCCCAGGCCCTCCTCCAATTACTAAAACATTTTGCTATTACATTTGAGTCTAACACAAATAATGAAATAGTTTCACTCATCGTTCTTTAAAGCTCCAGTTGTACAGTCTCCAAAGCTAATATACACAGCATATTGATTACAATAAGCTTCTATGTAGCCATTAAGTCCCAAATAAAATCTATTTTCATCTAGAAAAGATATCCTCTACTTGCAAGGGATAAGTTCCTGAAATCCGTAAAGCTTCTCCACTCTTCCTTGTCTCTATGAATGAACATGATACTCTGCAAACCTAATGATTTATCGATGCACTATCCTTCTGATCATCTTGTGCATTTCCTTCTCTGCCATCCAAGATAAATGAGGAGAATACTTCCCCCAACCAAAAACATCATTAGTGCTCATTATCATCTGAGTGCATTTCTGGTCATAGCAATATGCAAGGTTTTAATGTTTAAGGCAAGCAAAAATCTCATTCTTCATGGTATGACTAGATAAACCTTTAACATTCCATGTCATGAAAATAATTTTTGAAGAAAGCACTTTTCTGCAATCCCTCTAACCCGATAAAAAATGTAACCTTCCCACTATAAATAAAACATATTTTATCCATCTTAAGTTTTGATTTTATTTTTCTCTGCAGTTATAAACATTCAAGTTTATGTTGTAAAGGCATGAGCATTGTTATCATTTATGAAAACACATCTCATAATTATTTACAATAAATATGAAGTATTCAACCATCATAAACCTATAAACTTTCAGAAGGGCTTAATAACTAGATGCTGTAATGGCATCTTGTCGTACAAACCTAGGCATGGCAAATTGGGAACACAGATACACACACACACACACACACACACACACACACACACACACAAACACACACACACATATATATAGGAGAGATCGCTATATGTATACAGTTCATTGAAGTGTCTTTTTATCGATTCACAAATATTTAAAAAAAATGATTGAAAACACCTTTTCATTGAAAGCACTGTTGGTTGAATTGAAATTCATAGAAAATAATAAAAAGCAATAGATAGTCACTGTTGGTATGGTTTAAGATCATAACATTACAGGAATTACAAGGCAAATTAGTGAAACACAGCATTTTTTACATTGCTAATCTACATCATCATCATGGTATAACCCATCTCTAGATGTCCTTGTTTGTATCCATGTGGCATTTTCTCTCTTCTTCACAGATGTGTGAATATAGAGATAGTATCTTTAAGTAATGGGGTGTGTGAAACAAGGTCCCCTACATGCAGAATGTAGGGTCTTATGCACATGTCCCTCAGAAAAAAAAAAATTAGAGGAGTGGTTGCTGTATATTAAATTTTCTATGAAATGTGTTTTCTAAGAAAAACGTTTTCAATCTATTTTTTTCAGTTATTTGTGATCCGATAAAAAGATAGTTGTGTTGAAAACTCTTTTATATATATATATATATATATATATATATATATATATATATATATATATATATATATATACTCTAATCAGATTCTTTGAAATATGTATGATTTTATGTTACATTTATATTGGTGATTTATTTCTATCGTGAGATGGAGATGAAAAGTTATTAATGGAATTTTTATACATTTATCAACACAGTTTTTTTAAATTGAAAAAACATGACAAAGAAAAAAAAAGCTTTTATTTAAGGATCTGGACAAGAAAAATTAACTATAAAATATTATTGAAAAGAACTGACCAGTAAAAAAAAAAGTCTATAAAATGCAATCTCTCTGAATGATGGGTATGCATTTTTTTCAAGTTACAAATTCCAAATATCTGAGTTTTGCTTGTTTTTAATGCATAAAGAGTACCTAGCAGTCAAGAATTCAGTGGCTACAGCAAAAAAAAAAAAAAAAAAAAAAAAAAAAAGGAAAGTGTATACTCACTTAACATGTTGTGGCTTGTCCCCCTGCATCCTTTACTTAATATAATTAAAACATCAGTGGACTTCTGAAATTCCCAATTCTCAGAAGTACATTGACTTTCAAGTTCATGATATTAAGTAAAAGGGTACAGGGGGAAAAGTATCTTGTGTGGAGGATGCAGCATCTCAGCCTCTAAATGTTAAAATTATTATCATTATTATCATCATTATTTTAATTCGAGCAGCATTCAAATTAATTATTTTGAAAGGTTATCATGCAACTAAAATACATCAGAGTTGAGCAAATATAATTATTGCAATAATGCAATTGCATTAAAAGCTGAGAAACTTTGATACCTTCTGAAAAACAGAAATGTCATAAAACACCAAATCATGGAAATCCCTACCTCTCTGGAGCCAGGAACAAGCACTACCATGGGTTCCAAAGGGAGGGAAAAGGCCAAGAGTTTGGCATACTGTGTTTCCACATTGTGTGATTCAGTGCTGTGAAGATGGCATCCCATATCACAATAAAATGTAAAGAAAAAAATGTTACTCAGGAAAAATGTTTTCTCATCTGGCGTGCATTAAATGTAATATGCAATGTTCCTTTCATTGCTGACAGTGGTATCACAGAATAGCTTGTTTTTGGTATTGTGATTGTGCTTTGCCATCTACTACCATTAACTCATTGCTTAAGCAAGCACTACTTTTGAGGTTAAGGGTTTAAAGCAGGATATAAAAATCACACCACTAAGGATAAAATCTTAAGGTGGAATATTTTTGGTTTATTTATATTCCTTTCATCATGCATTCATTCAGCTGGTTATCACATACTTTATGAAGTGTTGTTTTTCAGGGAAGCCAAAGCACTGTCCCAGCACTCTGTAGCTGCAAGGCATCGAAGCTTATCCTAAACAGGGCACCAACCCATAACAGAGTTTATATATAACCATTGTAAAAGTTAATACATTCATAAATTTTTATCTAAGTATAGAACTGTAACTGCAGAAAACTGCAAGAGACAATATTTTATAGAAAAAATCTAATCAGCATGCTTTCAGTAAAGTAAAGTAAAAAAGTAGTCAAAATGTTAGAGGGGAAAGAGGGTGCAAAGAAGAACAGATAATCAGACCTTTTGAGAGGGAAGTACATCAGGTTTCCATGTGCTGGTTTTATGATGTTTTACTGAATGACACTGTGATGCCCCTGCACTGGCCAAGTAATCAAGGAGCCTCAATCCTCACCACTGGCAACAGTGGGGAACATACGTACTGGGAGGATGACAAGTACATACACAGTAAAGTGCAATTTCCCTTAAGAGCACACACAGATCACAGTCAGTCTGGGGCTGGTTTCTCCCTCTTTCTCCAGATCCCCAATAAGACTCCCCAATGGCACAGCTATAGGGTTGAGATCTCAGCTGAACAGCCAAACCAAAATCTCCAGTACTCTCTCTGTCCAGCCAGTGCTTCATGTCCCTGCCCAAGTAGCTGACACACACACTCTTTGAGATTTAATTTATACACACACACATACCTGGGAAAGGCTGGCACAGGTTTACTAGCTATGCCCCCTTCTACCCAGACTATAAGGTAGTTCCAACTGCCACCAGAAACTCTTATCGGCTACTTTAAGGCCCTTAGCAAAGGGTGTCTAATCCTACTGTGTAATGCTACTATTAATCCAAATGGTAGTCTGACCAAGAGCAAGCCTATTTAGGAGTGGCCAGTACAGTGTCACCTAATAGATATGCAAGTACTATAAGAGCTTAAATATCTCTAAACAGACCAGCCACAATTGAAAGGTTTAAATATATTTAATAATAAATAATAATACCTATCTGATTGAATTCATTGAATTCTGCTTTAATGTATATTTTTGTATATATTACTGTAATCAAACAAACTAGATTCCTGCGTTTATGTATCTATTCTATATATGTTACTGTATTTACTATCTGTAACACTATTTCTACTTCTGCACCAATTACTGTTTATATTTTTTCTGTATCTATGTCCTTGTTGGAGCTTTTCCCCCCGGGCTTCCACTGAAAATGGGCTCCTTTAGGCCCAGTGGACTTTCCTGGTAAATTAATGCAATAAATAAAAGAACAAGAAAATACTCAGTAAGTAATCCATTACACCAGAGTTCAAAATCACAGGAAATATTTAAAACAACATTGCAGGACAGTCTCAAATAAATAAAGAAAACATCTAAGCTATATTTTACTATATTCCTGTCTGAATCTAAAAGAGTTTCTATGCCCTAAAAACTTACTTACAGCAAGGCAAGTGCAGGTGAGTGGATGTTTCCAGTTGATGTTATTAGGTCAAAGACAATAAACAAAATCCACACTTTCTCTCTCTGAGTTCTTAAATTAATATCAAATATTACTGCTGGGTTAGCTTGGATGACATAACTTTTTCTCATCTGGCTATCAGTTCTCAACTAAATCCCCAGTGTCAGAAACTACCCACATTTAACATCTCTCTGTGAAAATACATAGCCTTCAGATGTTTGCAACTGCTAGAAGACATAAAACAATAAAACATTTACAAAGCAACACAAAGATTCTCCTGATGTAGACATCCTGTCTCCTGTTGACTGAAACTGAAAGACAACTTTTATAGCAGAATCATAAAACAATTTAATTTAAATTATTTACTTGAAGTTTTGCAAGTTAACCCTCTGCATTCTAGTTTCCACTGTTAAAACATATACATTTACACAATTACAACAATTTATATACATTTCTATTCTAAGCGAGCAGGGCATGCTGGGGTTACATTTTAGCTCAGTACATAACATACAGTTCTAACACAGTTATAGCACAAGCATATTACATGAAGCATGTTGGCATTCACATATGACACAATAACCACTTACAAAATTCAAGCTAGCTGGGCTGGCAGTATCTCCTTCTAACACACTTCTATATAAATCATATTAATATTCTCAAATGCCAGATACTTATTTACAAAATTCCAGATAGCTGGGCTGGTAGTATCTCCTTCTGTTACATTTCTATATAAATCATATTAATATTCACAAATTACATACTTTGTCACAGACACTATGGTCTAATTGAAATACTAGACAATGTGTCAGAACCCCATATATATATATATATATATATATATATATATATATATATATATATATATATGTGTGTGTGTGTGTGTGTGTGTGTGTGTGTGTGTGTGTGTGTGGAGCCCTATCATTTGATCAAGTTTTCAAAAAGTCAAAATTCATATTGGTGAGACAATATGACTGAATTTCTGAAATTGAAGCTTTTGAATGGAGTCCACGATACAGAGAGAATCGGGAAATTTAAGGTTTTCCTCAATATACTGTGATCTTGAAGTTAGAATATATATAATTTGTATGAGGTGTGCAGGGGGGCTTGCCACCCTGGAAAAATGTAAAAAAAAAAAAGATTTTTGTGTTTTTTGTTTTTTGTTTTTTTTAATGTTCAAGTTTTCAGAAATTCAACATATCATCTTGCCAATATTAATTTTGTATTTCTGAAAATTTGACATATTATATATATATATATATATATATATATATATATATATATATATATATA
The DNA here is from genome assembly GCF_019279795.1 of Protopterus annectens. Classification (NCBI taxonomy): domain Eukaryota; kingdom Metazoa; phylum Chordata; order Ceratodontiformes; family Protopteridae; genus Protopterus; species Protopterus annectens. The sequence continues at coordinate 1,079,891,291 of NC_056745.1, forward strand.
TATATATATATATATATATATATATATATATATATATATGTATATAGAGAGAGAGATGGATGGATATATGTGTGTGTGTGTGTGTGTGTGTGTGTGTGTGTGTGTGTGTGTGTGTGTGTGTGTGTGTCAGTGTGTAATGGCAATTTGACTGTGTTTTCTGGTGGGGAAATTCTGTCATGTTCAAGAGCGATTTTATTTGAATCGAAGAAGTTTAAATATTTTTGAACCAGGTAAGTGGGACTCGGTTGGAAGTGTGTTTGAGTGTTTGTGCATTTGGGTTAGGATAACGTTAGGGCTAAAGTTAGGGCCTATATTACATTTTATGGTGTGCATGTGCATGTGTGTGTGTGTGTGTGTGTGTGTGTGTGTGTGTGTGTGTGTGTGTGTGTGTGTGTGTGTGTGTGTGTGTGTGTGTGTGTGTGTGTGTGTGTGTGTGTGTGTGTGTGTGTGTGTGTGTGTGTGTGTGTGCGCACGCATGTGTGCGTATGTGTGAGTGTATTCAAATATTTTTTGCTTAGTGTTAGAGTAAGGGAATAAATTTTGTGGTGTTTGTATGCGAGTGTTTTAGAGTGTGTATGTTAGTTTGTCATATGACAATTTGTTGAGATTTTGCCACAGAATATTTTTTTGACTGTGCTTATAATTGCTTTTGGGTTAGGGTTAGAGCAACAGCTATGTTAATGGATAAAGTGTGCATTGTGTGTTTGATTGTACATGTGCTTGCATGTGTGTGCGTGTGTGTGTGTGTGTGTGTGTGTGTGAGTGTCTTGTACAATGGTACTGTTAGGAAAAATGTTTTATTATAAGTTAATGTATAGGATAATTATTGGATTGTTAGTGACAAGAGTCAGTGTGAGGGTTAGCTCATGAAACCCCCCCCCAGCCACCTTACTCATACATACCAACCTTAACACTGACACTGCCCCTAACCTATATGTTAAAGTTGTACAGTTTCTAAATTATAATGATTTGCTATAAAATGTTAGAGAAAACTACTATTATGAATTTGTGTGCACAGTATTTCCCTTTTGGTGTTTGAATTAACCTATCCCATTTGGTGTTAAATTGGCCTTACCCATTCCACTGTCAATAATTATATATTACACCTAATAAGAATAATTGGGATCATACCATAGATAATTTGAGGAGACTCACTCATGGGATAAAGAATTTAGGAGCTGCTTCTCTCCATTAGTAGTACAGGGGGCAGGTCTGGGTAAATGTTCTACTACCCATCTGTCGCTCGTCTGGTCAGGATAAAACAGACAAGCGGTTGTGGGTTCAGTTCAAGCAGCTTTATTACACACAAACACAACAGGAATGAGGGTTTGTAAGTTAACCTTAAATAAACTTATAAACAGACCACCTACCACACTCATATATGCTAACACTCTGGCTGTTCTCTCAAAATGGCACTGCTGCCTGCACATGCTCACTAGTTATATGCATGTGCTTATATCTGGAAATGCTTTTTAAAGTTACATACACACGCTCTGTTCTATATCCTTGCTCTTTGAGAAATAGATTACATACTAAATGACAATATTCAATGACATGGAATTACACAGAAATGATCCTTTGACATGTAGTTATTCAGAACTAATTCTTTGACATGCAGTCATACAAAATTAGACACATATAAATCAGTCATGTGCAGATTACTGTGTATTTTACACTAGGTCTAGAAATACGACCTGATCATGTAAGATAAAAGTCAGAAATGGATCTAGCAACATGGACTATCTTCAAGGAATGTTCAACTTTGGGGACAACTAGGACACCATCAGGAATGGGCATGGATACTGAGACATGTTCTTTGGTATGAACACTGTCAGGGTTCCTCTGAAATCTGGAGTCTGTATCACAGGTACAATGCTGTAATATCATTTTTGACACAGGAAGAAGATGCCTGCAGTTTCCTCCTGTATTCTATACCCTCAGATTCCACTAAGTAGGATCTCGGTTCAATACATTTATCTCTCACTTGACCAATTCAATCAAAGCCTTTTGCCGTTTGCCTCCTCACTGTCTCTCCTTCTTTCAATGGCTGAAGAAATCTGCTCATTTTATCATAGCTGGAGTTCTGAAAGGAACGTTTCTTAAAAAGTTGGGCTTTGATTGTTTTGTTGTTTTTTGCATTAGACACAAACAAGCTAGAGCTGATAGGCAAAGTTGTTCTGGTTTGCCTAGAAAGAAGTCTCTGAGCAGGTGAGCCAAGTAGGTTGTCAAGGGGTATAATTCTGAGATTAAGCAAATTCAACAAGATATCAGTATTGTTACACTTTGACCTCTCTAGTAATTGCTTTGCACTCTGTACTGCAAATTCAGCAAGGCCGTTTGACTGTGGATATTCCTGACTACTAGTAACATGGATAAAGTCTTTTTGCAAATTTCCAAAACCATTGACTGGTATATTAGGTACTGTTGTCAGAAATAACTTTGCGTGGATTACCATGGACTGAGAAATGAAGTTTCATCTTAGTAATAGCAACACTGGATGTTAGATTAGGTAGCAAATCGATCTCAAACTAGTTTGAATAAGAGTCTACCAACACTGTAATGCTGATTGTTCCACTCAGATGTGTCAGTGGCTAATGTTGACCAAGGTAGTTCAGGAATCTGGCTTAGTTGAAGTGGCTCTTTTTGCAAATGCACTTTAGTACTGTTGCATACTGAACAAGAAGATAGCACAAAATACTAGTCCTCTCACCTTCTTTTGGTAGAATTGGAACCTGGGTGGCCACGATGCAAAATCTGGATGTTCTCATGTTGTAAGGAAGTAGAAACAGCAACTTTAGGACCTTTGAAAATGATACCATCTTCCATCAATATCTCATCTCTGTAAAGAAAATGCGGTTGCACTTCTGTTGGTACACAGGATTGCTTTGATGGCAATCCAACATTGATGAAGTGGTTGAGCTTTTGAAAAATTGAATCAGTCTTTGTATGATCTCTTATTACAAAGTCTCGAGGTAGAAAAATGATGCACTTCCATGACATCAAAGTCAAAACTCTCTGCATCAAGCTGTTCTGTAGTATTTCTGGGTGATCTGGATAAGGTATCAGCCAGATAAAGAAGCCTTTTGTATAGACCATTTTGAATCTGTACTTTTTTAATCTAAGCATCATTCTTTATAGGCTTCTTTAAAATTGTGACTAAAGGCTGATGATCAGTTTCTATTTGGATAGCTCATCCATAGGTAAAATAATGGAACTTCGAACATGCGAACACAATTGCCAAAAGTTCCTTCTCAGTTTGAGCATACTGCATCTCAGTTTGGGTAAGAGGTCCAGATGCACAGGCAACAGGTCTGCCCTCCTGAAGAATAACTGCACCAAGAGCGAACTTTGAAGCATCACAGGAAAGAACTACTGGTTTGTGAACATCATAATATCTTAATTTAGACAGATTGGCAATTTTCTGTTTGAAGTTATCAAATGCTCTCTGGTGCTGTTATAACCATGACCAGGCAACAGCTCTCTTAAAGGCAGTGATAATTCACTAAAGTCAGGGATAAATTTGCCAAAATAGTTAACCATACCAAGAAAATGCTGTAAGGCTTGAACATTATCTGGGGCTGACGTCTCAAAAATGTCTGCATGTTTGGAAGGGTCTGGTTATAAGCCAGCAAGGAAACAAATGACCTACATAAGTAATGTCTGGTAATATAAATTTACATTTCAGAGGATTGAGCTTTAAGTTCACTTCATGTGCTCTGTCCAGAACTTGTCTGAGGTTTCTGTCATGCATGTCAAAGTGTAATGTGGTAATCTGCTTCACCATTACCTCCAACCAGTAAATCATCAACTATTATAGCACAGGGGTAGCCTGACAACATTTTGCTCCATTGCATACTGAAAGACTTCACTGGCAGAATTTATTCCAAAAAAGCATCCTGAGGAATCTGTATCTACCAAATCAGTAGTGAAGCTATCAAGCATTACTTGCCAAATTAACTCTTTGCATCTAAGACAGAAAAAAACAGTGGCATTTGACTGTATGCACAGGGAGATGAGGTCTCTTTAATGCCATGTTCAAGTCTCTTGGGTCAATGCATATTCTGATTTCATCTGAACTTTTCTTATGAGCAGCTGCCATGGAAGACACCCACTCAGTTGGTTCTGTGACTGGACAAATCACACCTTGCTGCACCATTTTGTCTAACTGGAACTCTCCTTGCTGGTCTGACCACTGGACTGACCTCTGGGTCTACTTTCATAAAGTGCACAAATGGAAGTTTGCCTAACATTTAATCAAAAACATCAGCATACCCTTTGAAAATAGCATCACTGAAGCTGGAACTGGGACATGTGCTTACATGATGGACTTCTTTGGTAAAAGAAAGCACTTTCATTCTCAAACTGTCTCTGAGACCTAATAATGACTGCACAGGTCTTCGGACTACATACATTTGCAAGCTGTAACTGTTTCTAGCTGAATATCATGAAAGCACTAGTGAGCTTTCAGTTTGAGTCTCTTCACCTCCATAACCAACAAGCTTCGCACAGCTGGCCAAATTAAGTTGCTCACCAGCTCTCACTCTGGCAAATGTTTTTACTAACATCACATTACACTTTGAACCAGTGTCTACTTTGTGCTCCGTGGGTACCATTGATCAGGACAGTACAAAATAATTCATTCCTTGCCAATAAATCTACTGCATTAACCTTTTCACTGACCATTGATACACCATCTACATAGAAAGTAGGGCTGCAGCTTTCTACATGATCAACTTGCTTTTTGAGTGACCTTTCTTAATAACTGAATGAGGCTTGCCTGTTTGTCCTCAGAGGAGTGGTTTAAGGCAGTAACTTGTAGTTTATTGGCCATTTTGGGTCATTTCCTGTCTTTTCCAGCCCCCTGCTATAAAGCACGCTTTAGCGTGCATTAGCGCGATTTAGCGCAATTTAGCGTGATTTAGCGCGGAGTTGCCATTGTTGCACACTAGGGCAGCGCCGGTTAAGCAGGTTTAAACTATTCGGGCTACCTAAAGTCCACTCTTCAAATTTTCCCTTAAAACTACCTTCCTCGAACTATACTACTGATCTAATCAGCGTATCCTATAACTAAAAAGATCATCTCTACTTGACTCCAAGTAGACTATTCTCTATCTGTTAAACGTAGCACTTGCTCCTACAGTACTTATTACCTTGATACGGCACTCTTGTCATAGATAGTACCCCAAAAAGGCAACCCCCCATTTCTCGGTCACCCACGTCCCCCGGAATCTTTTTAAAGTTTTTTTGTCTATTCCTTCTAGCATGTCGAGGGATCAGTTGCTAGTGTCCTCTCCTGCTCAGCTGGTGAACCTGGGAATATTGAGGCAATGTTACAATTGCCTCATGTACACAGACAACCCTCTCCTCCTCCCACAAAACACAAATACATGCGAGAGATGCAACTATACGGCCAAACTGGGGGCTGAGCTCTCTCAACATAGGACTGGCAAGACCAGTCAGGAGGAGAAGGTTACCACACACACTATAGACCCAGTCTCACATAGTACCATTACAACCTCAAATCATACACATAAACACACAAAGACATACTCGGAGGCTCTGATCAAAAATCTACCAAAACAGCAGAGGCCACCAAAGCAGACACCCAAACAACCACCACCTCAGAACACAACACCTGCAACACATAGACCTCACAGTCAGAGCGTCAAACAGTCACAGCCCTTAAGGCCAAACACAATGCCAGACACACTAGTCATTGGTGACTCCATAGTCAGACACACTGACGTCCCGCTCACCAGACTGAGTAAGGAGAAGGTCACAGTAAGCTGCCTGTCGGGCGCTAGAATCCGCCACATAACGCAAGCACTCAGGTCTCTCAACAGCAGGTACAAATATGACTCAGTCATTGTCCACGCTGGTGTAAACGACCTGAGACGTACCTCCTTGGACTACATGAAAAGAGACATTGAGGAGCTCTCTGATTATGTAGCCCAGGCAGGTATGACCCTGACCTTGAGCAGTATCCTACCTTCACCAAGAATGATGCCACAATACAGAGATAAGATGATCAGCTTTAACAATTGGCTTAAACACTGGTGTCATTCAAAGGGGATCCAGTGTCTGTCTGCCTGGGATGACATGCTGGACAAGCCACGCTGCCAAGGGACGGCTTGCACCTGTCACCCTGGGATTCCGGATATTGGCAAAGGCTCTTGCCACCCCATAGTGCCTTTTTAGGCAAGGCTCAAATTCTAAACCTACCACCCTAAAACACAAAAAGGAAAAACTAAGGGTAATGCTGCTCAATGCCAGAAGTCTAAATCTCAAAATGCATGCACTCGAGGCCCTTCTCAGTATGGAGAACATCGATGTCTGTGCTGTGACAGAAACCTGGTTCAAGGCTCCTGAGAGCACCCCAGCGCTATCAGGTTTTACCTCATATCATGCGTTCCGCCCCAAAATCCGGACAATACCAAGAAAGGAGGGGGTATCCATATTCATCAAGGACACCCACACCTCAAGACTGGTGGCAATGCATGATGCATCGGAGACCATCCAGGTGCAATTAACCATAGGCAAGACTGCTCTGCAAATTGTAGCATGTTACAGGCCACCCTCACAAACTCAGGAACCTCACATGGCCTTCCTGAAAACACTAGAGGGGATAAATGTATCACCAAACACCATCATACTAGGTGACTTCAATTACCCTAATATAGACTGGGAACACTACTCAAGCCCAAACACCCTAGCCCAAAAGTTCCTGGAATTCATAAACTCAAATGCCATGGAACAACTAGTCACCATCCCCACAAGAGAAGATAACATACTTGATCTCATCATCACGAACATGGGAGCACAATGTTCAACTCCGGAAGTATACCCCTCACTGGTGAGATCAGATCACAAACTAATCTCGCTGGAGGTCCTCATCCCACCCCCACCTGAAATAAAAAAGACCACAGTAAAGAACTTCTCAAAAGCCGACTTCACACTTCTAAAGACTAGTGTGGTCTCCTTTAAGGCCCCCGAGCTGGCGGAAAACAGTACTCAAGCCGCTGAATCACTTACAAATGCCTTCTACCAGCACCTGCAGGACTGCATGGATAAGGCAATCCCAAGCAAAACAAAGACTCTTTGTACCAAAGGCAAGCGTCCAGTCTGGTGGACCCCAGCCATAAACAAACTCTACAACAAAAGGAGGAAGCTACTACAAGATAGAGCAAAATCCTTAAAAGGTAAGACACCCTTGATCACTATAAGTAAAAACTAAGAGCTTTCATAAAATCATCCAAAGCAAATTTCGAGAGAAAAATAGCTAAAGACTCAAAAGACAATCATAAGGCCTTCTTTAGCTATGTTAGAAACCTGGGAGGAAACTCCCAGATATGCTCAGAGCTAGTTCAAAATGATGTGAAGATTACTGATCCTACAGACATTGCCAACATACTGGCTGACAGGTTCAGTGCAAACTTCTCCCCTCCCCAAAAGGAGAGATATCTATACCAAACGATTGCAGCCCCCAAACATCTCCAGCGCCCAAGTGAGAACTGCTCTCTCCAAAGCAAAAAACACAGCATCCATGGGACCTGATGGTGTCCCCGGCTGTGTGCTCCACGAACTCAATGAGGAATTAAACCCACAGCTAGGACAGCTATTTAATCAAAGTCTTACCTCTGGATACGTACCCAGGGAGTGGCGCACTGCAACTGTGGTCCCACTTCACAAAGGCGGTGCCTCCACCGACCCTGGAAATTACCGGCCTATTAGCTTGACAAGCCTTATCTGCAAAGCCATGGAGAGAATCATAATGGACCTCATAAATAAAGACATAGGGAATTTGAAGACTTTGGATCCAACCCAGTTTGGCTTTGTCAAAGGCAGATCATGCCTTTTAAACTTGGTTGACTTTTTCGAAACAGTCACCAAAGCCATTGATGAGGGAAAGGCAGTCCATACAGCCTACCTCGATCTGGCTAAGGCCTTCGATACAATACCCCACTCGGGTATCATTGAAAAACTCATCAGCTTAAATGTCAACCCATACATCACAAGATGGGTTGCAAACTGGCTGAGTGACAGAACCCACGGGGTCAGAGTTGCTGGCGCCATGTCAGACTCAAAGCCTGTCACAAGTGGTGTCCCACAGGGCTCAGTCCTGGGCCCACTCTTGTTTGGCATCTACTTTTCCAAGTACAAGCAAACACAGGAGGGTTATGGCTGACAAAGTTTGCAGATGACTGCAAACTGGGCGCCATAGTAGAAAACACATCTGACACAGATATCCTTCAGAAGGGTCTCACAGAAACGGATAACTGGTGCCAGAGCCACGGCCTAAAGTTAAATGCCAAAAAATGCATAGTCATACCCTTCGGGAAAAACAAGGTTACCCCTAGCTACCAAATAGGTGGCAATCCACTGAGCACAGAAGAAGTTATCAGGGACCTGGGGACCCAGGTTGATAGTAGTCTGTCATTCGACACCCATGTAGCTAAAGTAGTTAGGAAGACCTTCTACATTGCCCACCTTATCATGAAGGGATTCTCATCTAGATCAAGGGAGGTCATAGTCTCCCTTTACTCATCACTCATCAGACCAATGATTGAGTACAATGCCCCATTCGGAATGTATCTGACCCGACACTTGCAGCAGCTGGAGAGGCCACAAAAGTTCCTCACCAAAAGGATAAAGGGTCTCAAAATCTGTCCTATGCTGCCCGACTGAAAGAACTCCAGCTCTATTCAGTCGCCACCTCTTGCTCAGAGGTGACCTTTGCCTAACATACAAGGCCATGTCAAACCCAGATTTTATGAATATGCTTCACCTCAAAAAATCTAGATCCATCAGAGCCACAAGGGCGGGAGACTTAAACCTCGACACGGCTATTAATAGGACGTGCTGGAGGGATAGATTCATCACCCAAAGACTCCCTATGCTGTGGAACAAAATCCCGGTACATGTGAGGCAGAGCACCTCGCTGGCCTTGTTCAAGAGAAATCTTGACCAATGGATGGGAGATCGCAGATATACCCCAGGGATTACCTCAGTGTCACTGCTCGACAGAGGCACAGCAAAATAATGGGTATAGTTCCCCATACTAAAGGGGTGGCGTAAGCCACAAAACGATGGGCTAGGCTTGTAAATGCCCTCGGGCAGATAGCCTAGTATGAACCTATGAACCTATGAACCTATGAACAAAACCTTTGAAAGTGGTTCCATTTTTTACACTTGTGGCATTGCTGACCAAATGCTGTGCACTTCTCTCCTTTAGACTCATGATTGGCACCACATATACGACAGTTAACAATAAGACTTGACTTGGGTTTTGCTGACTCACCCTTATACTGCACTGAGCATGTCCATTTTGCTGGGCTAGTCTTGGAATTTGCTAGAAAGTTACAGGTCCTCCCTGGGAATCCCACAGGGGTTGCAGCCGCCATGTGCTTGGGCCTGCTTCTGCTTGCCAGGTGCTGCATGCTGTCTATGCTTGCTATAGAGGCTGCTGAAACTAAGCTCCTATCACTTGTAAGCATACTTGTGTGCCTTTCTGTGAGCTCATGGATTTGACAAATCTCTATGGTTTTTCTCAACATGAAATCACTGTCATAAAGCAAAATCTTTCTCACTGCAGCATTATTAACACCACAGACAAGCCTGTCCTTTGTTAACTCATCTTTCATATCACCAAATCTGCACGTTTTAGCTTTATTTCTCAAGTCAGTGATATAAGCTGCAAAAGTTTAATCTGGCTTTTGGTCTCTTTATAAAATAGGTGCCTCTCTAATGTAACATTTGTCGGGGGGGGGGGTTGCACATTTCTCTAAATTTACAATTCATGCACTCAAGATCTTCCCTTGATTCAGCCAGTACAACAATATGAGGGTTCCCCCCTCTCCTGCATACACTGCTGGTACATACACAAACAAATGCTCTCTCTCAGTGGCCTCTGACCCAGCTAAGTTAAGCAAAATGAATGCCCTTGCACATGCATCTTTGTCAGAAAAAGCTGATTGTATGAAAATATCATATTCTTGCTGAAATACTTTCCAATTCTCTGCAATATTATGATCAAACACAAGTGAACTGGGTCTGCGAAATGCCTCTGGCATATCAACACACAGTAGTGAGGGTGCTTAAAATTATGCATGAACACGCACACATAAATATATGCCAGACTTTTATGCTAGAACTTGTAATTATGCCCAATAGCACAACAGACTCTTTGAAACAACTGCACTTTGCCAAGTCTCCATAGCACAAGAATACTTTAAAATCACTGTACTTTGTGAAGCCAATCCATATCAGTGTAAGAAATACCTTGAAATGACTGTACTTTGCGAGTAAACTGTACACATCATAGGAACTTTTCAAAATGGCTGTACTTTGTGAAATAACTGTACAGTATAAGAAACACTTTGAAATGGTGGCACTCTGCAAACAAATGTACACAGCACAAGAGACCTTTTTCAAAATGGCTGTACTTAGACTACACTTTGCAATACAACTGTACTCTGCACACAGCAAACGCTTTGAAATAATTGCACCATAATAAAGCATGCACTCTGCAAACACTTTGCGCACTTTGAGGTACTTCAAACAACTCTAGTTATGCTTTGAATGGCTTCGCCCAATGCGAAATAGCAGTTTATGTCCAAAATACAGTCTTCTACTAAAAACATGCTGTTGCCTTGATTTTTAAGCTTATTTTGCCCTTTTATTGTACTTGTTAGGCCTATTTAACCTCATATCATGCTCATTATACTTTTCTTGTGCTCATTTTACTTTAAACATGCTCATTATGCAAACCAAAGTTAATTATGAGCCCCATTTGAATATTTCTGCTAGTTTTAAAACAGACAAGTGATTGCTGGTTCCTTTCAAGCAGCTTTATTACACATAAACACATCAGGAATGAGGCTTTGTAACTTAAACTTAAATAAATTTATAAACAGACTGACGACCACACTCGTACATTTTAACACTCTGGCTGTTATCTCAAAATGGCACTGATACCTGTACATGCTCACTATTTATATGCATGTGCTTACATGTGAAAAAGCTTCTTAAAGTTACATACACATGCTCTGATCTACACTATCCATAGATCCAAGTTGTGTTTGAATATGGACAGGGATGAGCTTTGTTTTATGTGGATGGGGAGTATGTTCCAGAGTAGCAGTATCCTCTCAAGATATACTTGTCCCTCCAAACTGTTCTCCTGATGTTGTAGAAGAGGTCTAGATCCCTATTTTGAGTATTTCTGATACCATTTGACCTACATCAGGTCCATCAATATTAGGCTGCAGGATGCCTTGTATGACAGACATAGGTCACATAATGCCTTGTAGCCAGACATAGGTCATTGCTTAGCAGTCTGTAACATATTGAGTTAAGTGACAGGGCTTTGAGCTGCTCCATTAAGGACATATTGTTTACACTTTGTATCCATTTAGTAAGGTTGTCTCTGTGGGTATTCCAGTTATTGCATGTGTCTGGACAGATATATGCCAAAGGAGGCATTATACTCAATGACTGGCCATGTATATGTTTATGGAGAAGAGGTTATTGATTATATAGGCTTGGTATATACAGAAATGCTACATTTGTGTATATAGGAATGTCATATGGGAGAGCAAAAGAAGCTGAGGAAGGAGAATGCTAGTGATGGTTTTACATGGAAAGTTGCTGCTGGTATCATTTGGCAGTAGCAGGAGTGGTGATTCATTTCTTCTTTGAGATTATTCTCTTCTTCATGTCTGTGTGAGTGACTTTGGAGTTTGTGTGTACATATATATATATATATATATATATATATATATATATGTGTGTGTGTGTATATATATATATATATATATATATATATATATATATATATATCTAGGACTATTGAACAAAAGTTCAATAGTCTGAATCCACAATCACCGAACTCACTTTAAAGAAAGCATTTTCACCAAAAAAGCGCTTTCGTTAAAGTGTGTTTAAAACAAAACAAAATAAAACATTGCTTTTACGTTTTTGCAGGGGAGCAAGCCCCCCTGCACCCCACACACCCCCTACTTAAATATTCTCATTACGAGGTCGCACTACAGTGGGGAAAAGGGAATTTTCCCCTATCCCCACTGTAGTGTGATCTCCGCAATAGGCATACTTACACAAAAGCACTTTTGCGCAAGTATGCCCGGCCGAATCTGTTTCGGTTATGTTGCCGTTTCGTGATCCGTACGGATCCCATATGTATATATATATATATATATATATACATACACACTGGCGGCTTGCCCCTTACAAAAGAACACTTGCATTTGTTTCTGTTTTTTACATTAGTTTGTGTTTTGAGTAATACTGGAATATTTAGCTTACTGTAGATATTTTGCGTATCAACCATTTATTAAGCCAGGTACATGGAGATACGCAGTAATATCACGGGTACAGGAAGTAATTCATTAACAGCTCAGAGCTTTAGTCTTCTGCACTAATTGCCAGACACAGACACACACACACACACACACACACACACACACACACACACACACACACACACACATACCGCAGTTGTCTATTAATAAACCAAAATTCCAAGGGGTATTAAATATGTGCAGTATTCATTTCATGATAAACCAAAAGACAGTGGTGCAGATTCATTTTTACATTAAGAAGTGCCCCAAAATAAAAACAACTGGAACAAATATGTTATTGAACATAAGTCCCACAGCTCCTACAAACTTAACAACAGCTACTTCAAAATAGTCCAATAATTGTCTTCTACACTAGCAAGATTCAAGAATGAAAGTCAATATTATACACATCCTTTCCTATACAGTCTCCTTCCTCTAGCTTCCTTCAAAGGAAGTTGCATGCATTCTCAAACTATTGCACATTACTTCTCCCATACTGCAGATTACATGCACAGGTCTGCAGTCATTGGACTGCATACTATTGCACATTACTTCTCCCATACTGCAGATTACATGCATAGGTCTGCAGTCATTGGACTGCACACTATTGCACATTACTTCTCCCATACTGCAGATTACATGCACAGGTCTGCAGTCATTGGACTGCATACTATTGCACATTACTTCTCCCATACTGCAGATTACATGCACAGGTCTGCAGTCATTGGACTGCATACTATTGCACATTACTTCTCCCATACTGCAGATTATATGCACAGGTGTGCAGTCATTGGACTGCATACTATTGCACATTACTTCTCCCATACTGCAGATTACATGCATAGGTCTGCAGTCATTGGACTGCACACTATTGCACATTACTTCTCCCATACTGCAGATTGCATGCATAGGTCTACAGTCATTGGACTGCATACTATTGCACATTATTTCTCCCATACTGCAGATTACATGCACAGGTCTGCAGTCATTGGACTGCATACTATTGCACATTACTTCTCCCATACTGCAGATTACATGCACAGGTCTGCAGTCATTGGACTGCATACTATTGCACATTACTTCTCCCATACTGCAGATTACATGCACAGGTGTGCAGTCATTGGACTGCATACTATTGCACATTACTTCTCCCATACTGCAGATTACATGCATAGGTCTGCAGTCATTGGACTGCACACTATTGCACATTACTTCTCCCATACTGCAGATTACATGCACAGGTCTGCAGTCATTGGACTGCATACTATTGCACATTACTTCTCCCATACTGCAGATTACATGCATAGGTCTGCAGTCATTGGACTGCACACTATTGCACATTACTTCTCCCATACTGCAGATTACATGCACAGGTGTGCAGTCATTGGACTGCATACTATTGCACATTACTTCTCCCATACTGCAGATTACATGCACAGGTCTGCAGTCATTGGACTGCATACTATTGCACATTACTTCTCCCATACTGCAGATTATATGCACAGGTGTGCAGTCATTGGACTGCATACTATTGCACATTACTTCTCCCATACTGCAGATTACATGCATAGGTCTGCAGTCATTGGACTGCACACTATTGCACATTACTTCTCCCATACTGCAGATTACATGCATAGGTCTGCAGTCATTGGACTGCACACTATTGCACATTACTTCTCCCATACTGCAGATTACATGCACAGGTCTGCAGTCATTGGACTGCATACTTATTTTCCTACCTCATTAGATCCAAACATGATGAAAGTTCTAAGTCTGAAGAGAAGTCTAAGATGACATATTTTATTAGTTTAGCAGAAGTATTTCAGAACAGAGTGTGAAGGAAATCAAACAAGAAGTAAACATAAAGTAGGAAGCAACTGAAAGGGCCAAAAAAAAACAAAACAAAAAAAAAGCAACAGAAAGAATATAAAAGGACCAGAAGAAAATGAAAGAAAATTGGAAAGTCCACAAATACAGTGGCAAGTATACAGAACTCCTAGAACGCCCACATGTTGACCAAAATTTGACACAGGAATAGTTAATGAGAGGTGAATTGAAACCAAAAGGTGAAAGGGTAATATTAGCAACACAAGATAGTGAGCTACATACATGCTGATTTACAAAGACTTTAGAAAAAGTGAAAGAAACAGACACTCATAGGCTCTGTTAAACACAGCTGGAAGTTGTTGCACATGTCATTGTCAGGTGTGATACACTCATGGCTAAGGGTCTGTATAATGAAAGCCACAATAATGTAGCAAGGTTGTTGCACTGGAGCCTGTGCAAACACTACAATACTGAAGTAGCTGAGAAGCATTAGAAACCTGAACCACAAAGTACTATTGACAACAAAGAAGTTCATATTAAATTAGATCACCCACTATCAACAATTCAAAAAACAGATGCAGGAAAACTAGATAGAGCAGTCCAAGAAAGAAAGACAAAAGTAACATTAATCACTGAAATTGCTATACAGGGTAATTATAGTATCTTACACTACGAAATACACAAAATCATAAAGTACCAGGATTTGTACCCAGAAAAGAGAGCAATGTGGAAGAAATATGCTCAGACAAATCCAGTAGGAGGAAGGGCAATAGAATTACTGAAAAATAATTTACAATTATAGTTAAATATGCTGCCAATACATTTAACCCTGTATGGATTACAGAAGGTTGCAAAAATGGGTACATTGGGGGTGTTGAGGTGAGCACACTTGGAAAACATCAAAGGCTGAAGCAATACTAATCTCACAAACCATAATTTTATCCTGACTTAGGAATGGGATCCATTCCCATTATGGTACTAGACACCCAAAACATTTGCAGAAGTTAAAAAAAGAGTAATACCCAGAACTGATATTCCAGGCAACCATTCTATCTTTATGAGAGACTAACTTCTCTCTCCCTTTTTGCACTTTTTAGTTATACAATAAGTTGTATTAAATGAACTGTTCAGGAATCTTATCTATCCAATATAAAAGAGTGTATGGCTCTTAAAAATAGCAATTCTATGTGCAACATTTATAAGTTATAGGTATGGATGTTTACTAGGTTAACAACCACAAGGACCTTTTTAAGCCTAGGCATGCATCCCAAATCTCTGACAGGTTCTCGTACCCTTGATAAGTGTAAGCAGAGGCTTGGGAGCTTAAGCATTTAGAGGTTGCCTGTGTCCAGTAGATATATAGGTGCCAAGCCAGGGATGAACTCCTTGTTCCTCATCCAATTATCCAAGTTAGACCTGAAATGGGTTAGAGAGGGATTCTGCTTCGCATAGTTCCAGAGAAGGGATAGTCTTTGGGATACAGACTGTCTTACCACAAGGTCCTATGTATATGACAGGCAAGGTTTAAGTCTTTAGGATGGGTAATTCTGGTGCTGTTAGTTTTGTTGATATGCAGGAGGTCCATCAAAGTGGGGTTTGACAATACCTAGTATGCTAGGCATAGATCTGCCCTCAGCAGCCTGAAGGAGACAGAATACAGGATAGAAAATAAAAAAAATGTATACATGCATTTATTTCCATTACCAAGGCCAGTATTGCTTAAGTCAAACACAAACTTCACTAAACAAATCCAAAAAATCAGTATCTTTTTCCTGGGTATCTGCTTTCCAAGTTTGAAATCTTTAGAATTAAACATTATTCGAAATAATTGTATATTTTCTTGTAATATTATTTTTCACATTTTATATACAGGAACAAACACCAATAAAAATAAAACAAATAAGTATTTATACAAGTAACCTCACACACCTGGATTTTGAGAACATCATTAAATCAGATGTAAATTATGAACTGGTAAACACTGTGTTAAGAAGTAATTATTTTCAGTTTAATGGCAAATTTTATTAACAGTTCTGTGGAGTAGCAGTGACTGCATGGATAACACCAAGTTTGCGGAGTAGCAATAGAAACAGCTGTAGCTCCCATTTTTGCTAACCTGGTAATACTTTTAAAGAAAAATGAATCAATTTATAGTAGCTCATTCAAAGGAAAAATTAATCTGTATCTTAGATATATAGGTAACTTATTTTTCATAAGGGAGGGAAGTGAGAAGGATTTGCTTTGATATGCGACATACTGAATTCCACGACATAATTTTTTTTCACGTGTCTGGCAAAAAAAATTTTTTTTAGATGTTACCATTAGTAAGAAACTATTTGTAAGAATAATACTAATTTTACTGTCTAAAATCTATAGAAAACTCACCTTTTGCAACACATACTTACACACTAAGAGTTGCCACCCAATGTATATGAGACATTATATTATTAAAAGTTAGGATATAAGAGTGTCAGGATTAACAACAGAAGATACTGTGTTTATCAATGAGCTACAGACTTTGAATGAAATGTTTCTGGATAGATAATATGATATGGCCAACATGGGTCTGCTTTGTTTCGTTGAATCTCATTTCACTGAATTTCATTTCACCCTGACCACATTGCTGAAAACTCAAATTACTGAAAACTCATTTCACTGAATCTCATTTCACTGAACTGCAGGTAGTATATATGGCACTGTGTAGACTATATGCCCTTTTCCCCAGTGTAGTGTGATCCTGGAGTTAGTATATATAGTTGGGGGGTGGTGCAGCCCCCACCTTATTTGTTTTATGTTGTATTTCACCAAAAACTTCAAAACAATACATTTTAAACAATAGACATGTATAGTTACAACACCAATGACTAACTCTTTCCAAAAGACAATATGTACTCAAAATAAGTGGGGGGCTATGCCACCCACACCCCCAATGTGGGGGGCTGTGCCCCCACACACCCCTAAATATATATATTAACTCCAAGATTGCACTACAGTGGGGAAAAGGACATATACCTTTTACTTGCCTTATAGTATTCTGCACAGTGCCATATATACTAACTGCAGTTCAGTGAAATGAGATTCAGTGAAATGAGTTTTCGATAATTTGAGTTTTCAGCGATGTGGTCAGGGTAAAATGAAACTCAATGAAATGAGATGCAGCGAAACAAAGTAGACCCGACCAACATACATCATATTTTCAATGACATAAAAGAAAAAAGGCAGACACAATGTACACCTATACTAATTAAGACATCGATCAAAGAGGATAGAGAGATAGACCTAAGGGTAGTGTAAATATCTCCTTTGATCTGGAATTCTCAGTAGATAGCCAAAATATGCATAGATGTTTACGTGAAAATTGAAACTGAAAAATTTTCCTATGAAATATGGAAGTCCTGAAATATTTGGGTGATAAACATTATTTTACTTATAAAAGAAATGTTAACCTTAAAGATATGTTTGACAGAAACAAAAATGAATAAATAAATTACAAATTACTCTGACATGAAAAAGACTGTCATTTTTGACTATGGGTTTTCTAAGCAATGTAGCCCATATGCTGCTGTTAAAAATTATGACAAAATGATTGGAGCTTAACACTATTATACTTCCAACAGCAGTGGAGTTGTATATCTTGCAACTTGTGACACATGTGAAGCATACTGTGTAGGTAAAACACATACAATTATCATACAGAACACATGATAATGTGCTAGCCATCAGACAGAATAATCTAAACATGTACTATGTAAACATTCTAAGAATGGTATTATTTTTTTTCCTGCTTACCGTTTTTTACTCTTTTATTGAATTACTTCTTGTGACATAGGCACATTTACATTCATATAAAAGTAATTAAAGTGCTTAAACAAGTTAAAATTAGGAAACATTATGCTTCACATATATTGCTGTATATCATATAAAGAACTGTACTAATTTTAAGTTTTCTTTTTTTCTTTTTTTTTTTTTTTTTTCTTTGTTTTAGATCAAATGCTTGTAAATAACTTGTGGGAAATCAAAGAAGGTGTTGGAACTTTACTTTTGGAATTATCCTGTTTCCTGACCTCAGTGACACTATTAATATTAAGTGTATCTTGCAAATGAGGGCAATATAACTATAACAGTTTGAATGTAGCTGGTTAGTTTTACAATGTGTGACTTGGGTATATATATATATATATATGTCTTTTTAAATTATTATGAGAGTTGCTATTCTAATTAAGTATTTTGATTAAACAGAGACAAAATTCCTTTTTTGGAGTACCTATTTGTGGATTCTGTGGGTTTCACTACAGTGCAGTACTGTGGTGATTTGTTTTTCAAATAAATAAACGGTACAAGTTCAAGACCGTAAATTGTGTCCTGCTGTAGTAAAGTTTACAAATATTATCCATGTTGCCATCATACAGAAGGCTAAAAAGGTATATATTTTCTCCTTCTCATATTGTGCCTTATTATACAACGACTCCCGATTAATATTCAAAAACGTGCACGCTGATTGGTCAGTGTGCACGTTGTAAATCAGAGTTATAGTAATGGAAAAAGGTCCGGTCGCCTGGACTTTTTCCATTACTATAACTCTTTTTTTTAACAGCAACGGAGAACGCAAGATCTCTGTTGCTTCACACTGTCTCTCTATGTTAAACTCCTTTAACATAGCGAGACAGCTTTAAAAAAAGCAATGGAGATTCTCCGTTGCTTTTTTTAAAGCCATCTCGCTATGTTAAACACCTTTAACATAGCGAGACAGTTTGTAAAAAGCAACAGTGATCTTGCTTTCTCCATTGCTTTTTTCAAAACTGTCGCGCTATGTTAAATGGGTTTAACATAGCGAGACAGCTTTAAAAAAAGCAACGGAGACCATAGCTTTTTTTAAAGCTGTCTCGCTATGTTAAACCCATTTAACATAGCAAAACAGTTTGCAAAAAGCAACAGAGATCTTGCTTTCTCCGTTGCTTTTGCCCACAGCTCTGATGTACTGCGTAGGCATACACATGTGCAGTACATCAGAACTGCCGCAGAATACCAGACAGCTGCGGAAGGGCAGCAAGAAGGCATTATACAATGCCATTATTTAAGAAAAGTAATTATTTTTTTTCTTAAATAATGTCATTGTATAATAGCAATAACCCACTTCTGGGTGTGGGTAATGCTGGATTTACCAACGGTTGGCTTTGTTTGGCCACTCGGGCTTCACCCTCATGACCAAACCACACCAACCGTGGGTAAATCCAGCATTACCACACCCAGGTGTGGTTATTGCTATATTATACCATGACCCCCAAAGCGTGCGCTGATTGGCCAGCGTGCCCATTGTAATCGAGTTATACTAATGGAAAAGGTCCGGTCGCCCGGACTTTTTCCATTAGTATAACTGCTTTAAACACTGTCTCGCTATGTTAAATGGGTTTAACATGAGACAGCTTTAAAATAAGCAACGGAGATCTCCGTTGCTTATTTAAATGTCTCGCTATGTTAAACCCATTTAACATAGCGAGTGTTTAAAAACGAGAAAGCAAGATCTCCGTTGCTTTTTAGAGTCTTGCTATGTTAAATGAGTTTAACATAGCGAGACAGTTTTAAAATAATCAACGGAGATGTCCGTTGCTTATTTTAAAACTGTCTCGCTATGTTAAACTCATATAACATAGCGAGACAAAAAGCAACGGAGATCTTGCTTTCTCCGTTGCTACTCAACTCTGATGTACTGCGCAGGCGCGCAGTACATCAGAACTGCCGCGGATGCCAGACATCTGCGGAAGGGCAGTAAACAGGCATTATACTATGCCATTATTTAAGAAAAGTAATAGTTTCTTTTCTTAAATAATGTCATGGTATAATAGCAATAACCCACTTCTGGGTGTGGGTAATGCTAAATTTACCCACGGTTGGCTTTGTTTGGTCCCTAGGGCTTCGCCCTCGGGACCAAACCACGCCAACCGTGGGTAAATTTAGCATTACCCACACCCAGGCATGGGTTATTGCTATATTATTCTACACACTTCAAATGTCAAAACTACTATTTCAAAATATTTACCTTCAGAGAGCTCATCTATCATGATTCACACTTTGAACACAATGGTACAAAGCTTTCATTATTTTGTTAGTCAATTTAGAATCCATTCTTAATGCCATTTTCTGAATCTGTTTTGATTCAAGGGTTACAGAATTATTGATGCTTAAAAAATATCCTGAAGTGCGGCTTCCATTACTGATGCCTTCCAAGGCAGTGTCAGTGTGTGTGTAGAGAGACACCCTTAAAGAGCAAGAGGTAGTTGGTGTTTGTAGTGATAAAATGTGAAATGTACATAAACAGAACCAGTATTATACAATATAGTTGCAATAAAAATGGAAAAAAAGGGTTTGCCACACAAATTGTGAAGCTCTGATCTAGCGCTGATCTATCATGATTCATTTACTAGGCACTGTATTTATCATGAACCCATAAAGATCCAGAATTCTAGAAGATCTAAGTATTTAAAGGTCTCCCTGTTGAAATGTCAGCACTCAAAATGTCAGGAGCCGACAAGCTGGAAAAAAAGACCAAAAACCCAGGAAAAGGGAGAATCTCTTAGATCATTCTTCTACTTTAAACTTCTTTTTTTGCAGGAGGGCAAGCCCCCCACACCCTCTGAACTTATATACATATAGCAGGTCCTGACATTTCTAATGGTTACTTTTTTAAAGCTGTTATATGTCAGTGCCTTTCTTCCTGTCCATCTTTTCATAAATAGGAAGGAATAAAGACACTAAACATTTTTAATGCTTAAACATGATAATTCATCTTAGTGTCAAATCTGCTTTCTGGGTAATGTCAATATTTGTAAATCAAAGTGCAGGTTAATGCTTCAGTAAGGTGATTACATCTCAGGGAACATAAAACAGACATTGTTGGGAAACTCATTAAAGCCAAGACAACTAGTCAGACTGTGAAAACAACGACTTGAGATATGCACGTCTGGACTAGAAAATAGCAAGGGATGTGGTGTGGATACACTTATTGATTATACTGTTATCTTTCCACATTTGAAATACCAACCAGTCTCATTTATTCTCATCATTTGTATAAAAGAGTAATGAAATGTCACAGCTGGATTTATCGGGGAGTAAATGAAGGCCTAGTTCTCATTAACATGAGTTCACTTCATGATATGTGTCACTTTTATTTTCTTCAGAATAACAAAAATGCTCTTATGCTGTTTCTGTGTCATTCATTTTAATAATAAGTTATATCCAATAACAGACTATAGTAAAAAAATGGATGCATTTCTGTAGTGTCTGTCTGTTGGAAGATTAACAATATAAAAATACATTTTAGTTTAGCAGAATAGAATTCAGTACTCAAATACAATGAATTACTTTCTTTGAAAAAGTTTAGAACTGCTGACAACTAATTATTCTTATCTATTATACTTCCATTTTATTCAGACAGAGGACAAGAAGTCTGTGTGTGTGTGTGTGTGTGTGTGTGTGTGTGTGTGTGTGTGTGTGTGTGTGTGTGTCTATTTATTTTTTTGCATTAACTTATGGTTTGTCCAGGACACATTCATACAGATCTCTTTTAAAGATGCAATCAATGCAGTCACCTGGGAGAGAAATGAAGCATGGCTATAAAAATATGACAATAAAAATGTTTTATTTATTTATTTATTTGTTTGTTTGTTTGTTTACCACAGTAAAGCACTGACTGATATGGACCTTCCCCAAACATTACCCAGACACACTCTTTGTTTTAAGTGATTTGCTGAGTCACACAGTAAGCAAATGGAGCTTGAGAGACTCAGATCATAGACTACAGAAAGCAGCTCACTGCAATGTTCGCAGCATTAATCTTCTGTCTTAACTGCCTTACAGTAAGTGGACATGATGTTATAGTACAGTGCTTGTGGTACATTAGATATCAACTAAATCACATTGTGATCCAAAATTAATGATATAAAATATGTTAACCATCAAATATAAAAATACGTTCACAATTTTATATAACTATGTTAACAATCATAAGCTAAATTAAACAATAGGATATTAGGCATATGCTGAAGTCATTGTGCTAGTTTTCAAAGGCATAGCACAGGATAAGAAAGGGAACAAACACAAGGTGCATTTAGCTACATCCTTACAACCACTAGCAATCCCAGAGTAGCCAAGCAGAGGGCCATTTGTAGTGGCACGTCACAGACAATACATGTGACTCAAGTCAGGTATGTCTAAATTGGAACACTACTAAATCTCAAACTTTTAAAATCTCGAATTTCAAAAGCTTGAGACCATGTAGCCGAAATCGGACATTACCGAAAGACCAGAAGCGTGAAATTCAAAATCCCGATGGTAAGGGATTTTGAGTTAGCGCTTCTGGTGTTGCGGTTCAGGTAAGTATGTGTGTGTAAGTGTGTTTGTGAGGGGCTTTAGTGTGTGTGTGTGTGTGTGTGTGAGGGGCTATAATGTGTGGGTGTGAGTTTGCCTTGTGTGCATGTCTGTGCGATCTCGGAGTTGAAATATTAAAGTTGGGGGGTGCAGGGGGGCAAAGCCCCCCTGCTTATCTTTAGTGTAGGGTAGTTTGTTTGGTTATGGGGGAGGCTGTGTATATGTTTGTGTGTGTGCTGGATGTATGTAGTACTTTCGCGATTTTGAATTTCGCGCTTTTAAAATGTCGGTAATGTGTGGTTTAGGGATTTTAGTCTCGGTATTGTGGGCTTCGGGATTGTGTAGTTTCGGTATTAAGTAGTGATTCCGTCTAAATATATTAATAATAGAACCTGAAAAAGTATATATGAACATATAAGAAGCTAATACAAACTCTGGAATGTTGTAAAAATGTGGTGGTAGTGCGGTGTACCAGAAAGTATCTAGGGATTCAAAGAAAAAGGAGTCCCTCAAGGTTGTATGCAATGCCCTGTCCATTGTCTTTGATGTGTTAAGCTTCAACCAGTAACTACACATTCAGAAATGGATGCAATACTATTTATCTCCCCAGAAACTAGTACAGTCATGCATTCCTGAGGAATGGACAGATGCAACTGTATATTATTAGCATAGAGTTAATAAAGAAAACCTCACCTATGGCTGAATTTTCCTAATTCCATTAGATATGTGGTGAGTATCAAAAAAAGAAAACAGTAAATAGTACTTTACTGGTGGACATGAGACAATAACAAATTAAACCCAGAGATCACCTACTGCAAACATCCAGAAAGGTAAGAGCCAAACCATTTGAGAACAATTCCTGAGAGTCCACTATAAAATTACAGTGTTCTACATAGATGCTATGATCCACTATATCAATCGTCAAAAAAAGATCAGGGGAAAAGAACGATGAATACTGACAATGATCTCTGAAAGCTTGGCAATCATTTATTCCACCCACATGAGTGAGGATGGTGTTATTGCTATGACTTGTCCAAAATTGGGGCCGAAATTAATCTTTCAGTTACTATTCTTTTAAAAAGGTATATGGCTATGAGTAAGCCAATTTCTCAGTGACCATTCTAATTCATCATCAGGAGCCAAACAAGTTTTAATGAGAACTAAGGTCACAATACACCCATGAAATTAGATGGAAAGATGCTATTTATCAGTAAGGAATGATAGTTTGATAGATGGCTTAACAAGCGGGGGTGGGCAAGGGGAAAGGGCATTGGTAGTACCTACATGAAACCAAGGACAAAGAGTTTAATTAACTGTTAGAAACTTTTTCCAATGCAATTGGACAATATCACAACAATCATTCATTTGCAGTTCTGTGGAGAGCTTCTAGAGGCATCTTTGTGCTGATGAAAGAAAGTTACGCTGCAAAAACCATGTATTAAATTCATACTGTTCAAATGAAAAGACTAGCAAGGCTCTGTGCTCCATCAACCAGCAGTAAGAGCATCACTGGTGTTATGTTATGTTGCATTTTGGGAGAGATCTCTAAAAGGTACTGTAGGTAATGTTTACAATATCTATGTTTGCCCTCCAGCGTGCTACAGAATCTCAATTTGTGCTAAAGGCCTCTCTTTTTTCCTACAGACATGACATTCCAGGTCAAATCAAGCCTCACAAGAAACCAACTGGACTAGGTACAATATACTAGGGCTAAGAGATGTAGGGGATCTGTGTCAAGTATACTGAACTCAACTGACAGAGGATAGATAGATAGATAGATAGATAGATAGATAGATAGATAGATAGATAGATAGATAGATAGATAGATATATAGATAGATAGATAGATAGATAGATAGATAGATAGATAGATAGATAGATAGATAGATAGATCAATAGATACATAAATAGATAGATAGATAGATAGATAGATAGATAGATAGATAGATAGATAGATAGATAGATAGAAGTTGTTCTGTTATTTTATTATGGAAAGGTACTCCACCACTATAAAACCATGAGGCACATTCCGGGGAAGAACAGCTACAAAATAGCCAGCTTGTGATAAGACCAAGAGACCAGCTCCACCACTATGTCAGTCATTATCACTCCAAGATGGAACACCAAATCCAATGTATGTTCAAAACAAGGGTTTGCAGAGATAAATAACTGAATATATCCAAACTTCCTAATAAAAGTTTTACAGGAACATCCTTATATTACTGAGTGTCAGGTATATAAGGAAGAATCTTTTTGAAACCAAAGCATATTCACAGGTAGTCACACATTAACAGGTTTATATGATTATATTAGGCAATCAGTTCAGAAGACTGTTAATAACCTACCTATTGCAAATCTCACTAATTATTCACTCTGTCAATGAGATTCATGCAACACAGCCTGGACAGGAAAATTTAGAAATTCCAATTCACTCATCATTTTTTTTAATAGCTAGAGAGCTACTTTTGTTTTATGTGAAGTCAACACTTATTCTATAAATAGGTAATCATTTGAGACAGATCTCTATCCCCAGCTGCTTTTGTTAATATTGCAGCTTACTTTTAGATTATTTGAGAAAGTATTTGGTGTACTTCTAGCTTTTTAGTAGTGTAATGTTCTGGCACAACTGGATTTTACATGGTCCAGTCGGCCAAGTAGTGATAAACATGCAAAAGTGTATAAGAGATTGAGAAAAATGAAAGCATTTTTTGACACTCCGTGTAACTTAAGGAGCTCATACTTGAGAGTTACACAGTTAGGAATGATTGTGATTTTTCAAGTTCAGTGATATGTTTGGAAAGGTACATGTCAGAGGGAGTATTATAGTTTAGTATGGTCCTGATTAGAGTCTTAGAGGGGGTGATAACATCCTTGTATCTGTAGGATATGTGTTTAAGAATTAGTTGGACAAGATAAAATAATTTCCTAACAATTTCAAGACAAAAACACAAGCTCTTTGATTATGCCATAAACAAACTGTACAACAGAAGGAGGAAACTGATGGAAAATAAGGTGAAGTCCCAAGACTGGAAAAACTCCCTTATCAGCCTCAACAAAAAAGTTGAGATCCCGCATCAAATCCTCTAAAGCTAGCTATGAAAACAGAATTGCAGCAGATAGTAAAGACAACCACAAGGCCTTCTATAGTTATGTAAAGAATCTCCACGGCAATACCCAGATTTGCTTAGAGCTGTTGCACAATGGCACCTCTCATACCGAGCCAACAGATATTGCCAATACACTGGCCGACAAATTCAGGGCCAACTTTACCCCCCCCCAAAGGACCAATCACAATACCAGTAGATTGTCAGGCAACCAGTATTACTGCTGCACAGGTTAAAACAGCACTATCCAAGGCCAATAATACAGCTTCTATGGGACCTGACAATATCCCTGGCTGTGTTCTACATGAACTACAGAGTGAACTGGCACCTCACCTGTGCGCCCTGTTCAATCACAGCCTCACCTCAGGCTTTGTCCCTACTGAATGGTGTACTGTTACAGTCATCCATCTCCACAAAGGAGGCGTGACTACAGACCCTGCGAACTATCGCCCCATTAGCCTGACAAGTCCGATATGCAAAGCTATGGAATGCATCATCATGGACCTAATGAACGAGGATATAGGGAATCTCCAAACTCTGGATCCCACACATTTTGGTTTTGTGAAGGGTAGATCATGCCTGCTTAACCTAGTTGACTTCTTCAGTCACCAGAGCTGTGGATGAAGGCAAGGTGGTTCATACAGCCAACCTTGATCTGGCCAAGTCCTTTGATACCATTCCCCACTCAGGAATCATAGAAAAACTCACTAAGCTAGGCATCAACCCCTATATCACTAGGTGGGTTGCAAACTGCCTCACAGATAGAACCCACAGTGTGAAAGCTGCTAAGTCCAAGTCAGACTGCTGACCAGTCACGAGTGGAATCCCACAGGGTTTGGTCCTGGGTCCTCTCCTGTTTGGTATCTACTTCTCTGAAGTCCAGACCAACACGAATGGACTCTGACTGACAAACTTTGAAGATGATTGCAAGTTGGGAGCCATAATTAACTCCCCAAGTGATGTTGATATCCTACAGAAAGGTCTCACTGAGACCAACGACTGGTGTCAGAACCATGGCCTTAAGCTCAATGCCAAAAAATGTGTTGTCATCCCCTTTGTGAAAAAAAAAAACAGTTCCCATGAATTACCACATTGATGGTAGTCCACTGAACACAGAAGGCATCATAAGAGATCTGGGAATACAGGTTGACATCAACCTCTCTTTTGACCACCACATTGCCACTGTGGTCAGAAAGTCCTTCTATGTGGCACATCTCATTACTAAGGGTTTTGCATCCAGGAAGAGGTCATTGTCTCCCTCTACTCTTCCCTCATTAGGCCAATCATCGAGTACAATGGCCCATTTGGCATGTACCTCACTAGACACCTGCAACAACTGGAGAGGCTGCAAAAGTACCTCACAAAGAGGATCCTAGGCCTTAAACACTTGTCCTATATAGACAGACTCAATAAACTCCATCTATTCTTTGTTTCATATTGCCTACTTAGAGGTGATCTCTGCTTGACTTACAAAGCCATGTCTGACCCAGCTCTGTTAGAAATGCTACATCTAAAGAAATTCCAATCCCTCTGCACTACATGCTCCAGAGACCACAACCTCATTACCACAATCAACAGAACAAGCTGGAGGGACAGGTTCATAACCCAGAGAGCGCTCATGCTATGGAATAGACTTCCCATACATGTCAAGCGGAGCACCTCACTGGCCCTCTTCAAGAGAAATCTTGCTGAGTGGATGGGAAATAGAAAATTCACCCTGGGGATCACTCCAGTGGCTCTACTCAACAGAGGCACTGGGAACTAAGGTTGGGTGGCACAATGCCAGGGTAATCCTATGGGCTAGGCTTGTAAAAGCTCCAGGGCCATTAGCCTAGTACACACATATGTATCTATGAACCTATGAACCTATGAATATGCCAAGGTCTCTAATAATGTTATCATCTTTGAGGGGAATTTTATTTATGCCCTAGAGAAAGGGGTTTGTTTCTTTCCCACAGAGTACTACATGATATTTTTATGCACCAAGCTCGAGTCCGAGCTCATCACAGTGTTACTAATGTGGATTAGGCCTTTTTGCAGGACATGGGCATCAGTAGGAGAGTTAAAGACAGTGCCAGGTTTGCAGTCTTCAGTAAATTTTATCAGACATTGACCCATGACATCAGCAAGCATTATATTGAAGAGGCATAGACCCAGTACAGAGCCCTGTGGGACACCACTAGTGGCAAGTTTCTTAAAGAAAAGTGTACCACCAAGCCTCTCTGCATGTATTCTGTCTGTGAGTTACTTACATATTGAGTGGTTACCTACAGTTTCTATTTAAGTAGGTAAGCTTTTTGAAAATCCCAGAGTATGAAATAGTAAAAAGACCTTAGCTAGACCCAGGTAGGCATTCTGCAGTTATTTGCTACTATCCAGTCTTCAGCAACCTTCTCAAAGACATCCACCAAAATTATGGGGGGTCATTAACGAAAGACCAGCACTAGTTGAGTTTTTAGTAGAACTTAGAACAGAAGTTGCTATTAAAAAAGGAATAATTAGTAGAGCATATAAAATATTGCATGATAACTATAAGAATCAATCACAGGACATTAGAAAGGATTAGGAATAGAGATTGCATAAGTAATTCACAAAAAAACAATAGGAGGATATATTTATGTCTCCCAAATATGCAACAAAATCTAGAAGATTTAGGATTTTTGATTTGAAATGTTTACATAGATATTTTTCTACCCCAAGTAGACTCCAGAGAATTTTTCCTCAGGTAGACAGCAAATGTTGGAGGTGTGATGGGGAGGAAAGAGGTACTTAGGAACATGTTTTATCTGAGCTATGATACAGAAATGGAATTGCCTAGACACGGCAAGGCCTTGCTGTCTCTAATTATGGTAGCTGCCAAAAAAGCAATTACTAGAAAATGGAAATCAAAATTTATACCAGGTATATTAGAAGTAGTGAATATAATAACAAAGACAAAACAACTGGAATTGAGATCTTTAGAAAAAGGTAGGGGTAAACTATGTAGGAAAAATGGGAACTGTAGGAACAATACATACAGGGGAGGAATGAGGTTTAAAAGAAGGTAGGACTTAAATGAGCTATGTAATGTTTGACTGAAAATGATTGGGTAGATTATAAATGGTTTATAATATTTGCAAATGGGAGTGTGTCAGTATGGTTTGTGATGTAAAATGCTTGCACCTAGGATTGCGTCAGTGTGGTTTGTTTTCATTTATATAAATGTATGATTGCTTATGTCATAAGTGATGGTTTTATAACTATGTTTCTTGTTTTAAAAAACAGGGTGCAAGATTTTAATAATTTATGTAAAGTTTCTTAGGTTATATGATGTATAGCAATATATGTGAAGTATAATATAGCATTAACCAACAACATCGGTGTGGTATATTGAAAATTTACCCACAGCTGGTGTGGTTTAATCACAAGGGTGATGTCAACCACGGGTAAATCTTCAACATACCATATCACAGAGTCGGTTATTACTATTATGCAATAACATTATTTAAGAAAAACATTACTTACTTTTCTTAAATCATGTCTTTGTATAGCAACTCCGTGGTGTTCTTACACTTCTGCTGCATGTCCAGTTGCTTTTTTGATGTACTGCGCTGGCATGTAGGACATGCTTACCCAGTACATTAGTGCTTTGGAAAGGAAGCAACAGAGAAAGGACGGTATCTGTTGCTCCCTTATTTTTTTTTTTTTTTTTAAACAAACAAAAATAGTTTCGAACACTTTAGGGGTAGGAAATAGACAGAATGGAGGAAGTAAAAAGAAAATCAGGTACAAATCTTTAGTTTTGAATGACGTACCTGATTTTCCTAGTATTTTCTCCATCCTGTCTCTTTCATATGTCTGGAATGGCCAGATTTCTAAATTTATTTACTTTTGTTTAAAAAAAAAATAAAAGTTACAGTATATATCAATGAAAGAATGTTCAGGTGACCGGACCTTTTTCCATTGGTATATGCTTGGATTTACAATGGGCACGTTGATTGGGCTGACCAATCAGTGTGCTACTTTTTGAATGCTAATGGTCAATCATTGTATAATGTTTATTAATATGAATTTGTTAATGCAGTTTGATTACTTTTGTATAACTGTAAAATTGCCTATGTCACAAGTGATAATTCAATAAAGCTGTGTTAAAAAAAACATCCACCAAATTCAGCAGACGCGGGCATTTCTTTACAACACCAGACTGACTAGAAATGAGGGATTGTATGCTGCCAAAATCATTATTTATGAGTTCTTTTGCAATACACTCCATTTCTTCATAAGTAAAACCAGGAGACTAAATAGTCTATTGTTTCCAGGGTCAGTGATAGGGATGCCTTTGTACAGAGGTACCACTATCGCTGTTCTTTAAGTGCCGGGCATGTATCTGGTGCAGAGACTGAAACTGAATGGGTTTAGAAGTGAAACAGTGAGGCTATGTTTTGTGCTGACTAAGTGACATCAGGTATATTGTCACTTAATGTTTTTGGCTTTAGAGAAAGGATATGAGACCTGTTTAGTGGTAATTATAGAATGAAGTGGGTGGCATCAGAAGTTTGGTTTGTTTCTTCTGGGATTCTTAATATAGTTAAACAAACTCTTCAGCTTATCTTTCATAGAGATGGCAAAATTTAAGTTGTAGTGAAAGAACACTGAGAGAAGTCCATGCACAGGCCCTTTATTAAAGTTTAGCACTTTCATCCACACAAAAAAAGAGTTCTTCAGAGCTAATAACATAACTTTTTTAGTTGCCTAACACCTGGGCGGGTGTTATATTACAAAGTAAAGAGATAGGACATTCTAGTCAGAGAAGGCACTATTTGGTCAAAGGAGTTGATGTTAGTAGAATTAAGGGAACACTGTGCATATTTGTTATTGGCTTTGTATGTTTACCGGTTAATGGATGAATAGTTAATCAGATGCTGCTTCTTTAGTGGGAGAGTATAGGCAAACTGTTGAGGAGTAGCTTGTTGGGTCACCCCAGTTGGAGGTAGAAGGACTGGTGATGTCTGCAAAGGACAACTGGCTGCATGCCCATATTGACATCCTCGAT
>NC_056745.1:1079924472-1079974472 GCF_019279795.1 Protopterus annectens
GGGAATCTGTCCTTTACCCCACTGTAGTGCAACCTTGGAATTAGTATATATAATTAGCAGGGGGGTTGGGGTGCAGGGGGACTTGCGCCCTGCTAAAATTCTATTTCTTCTAGTTGGTTTTCAATATTTTAGGTTGTTGATCATATGGTCTCAACCATATGAAGTTTGATAATAGCTCTCACACACCCACACCCACCTAGGATGTTGTAGGCTCTGCCATTGTCTGGTTTCCTGCTATTATACAAAAAGTGACATTTACACAAAAGGTTCAAAATCTGCCCTTTTGGGATGCAATGGTCAAAGAATTATAAACATCTGTAGTACACATCATGGAATACTAATATATAACCTCAAAAAATATAGTCCTTTTGCGTTTGAACCTGCATGTTAATAAACTTTGATACTGCATTTTTGTTCCTTGTTTAGATTATTTTGTTTTGATGTACCTTCCTGGATCCCTACAACTTGTGGTGACTGCTCCTCTGCTGAATTGCTGTTTGATATATATATATATATTTATATATATATATATATATATATATATATATATATATATATATATATATATATATATATATATATATATATATATATATATATATATATATATATATATATATCAGGATACTGGAATATATATATATATATATATATCTATCTATTTATATACATCTATATATATATATATATATATATATATATGTATATATATATATATATATACATCTATCTATATATGGGTGTACCTGAAATTATCTAAACAGCACTTGATCGACAGCAAAATGTCTAAAAGTAAAGTAAACTGAACAAAAGAATGACAAAACTGAAGTTATACTAAGAAAGGGTTTATGCCCTTTCCCCACCATTAGGTGACCTCAGAGATAGTATATATAATTAGCAGGGGGTGTGGGAGATGAAAGTCACCTCATGGAGGATGCAGGGGGAATTGTCTTTGCAAAAATATTGAAAAATGTGTCAACATCAAACCATATAGAAAAACCTTTGAAAAATATGATGAAGTCAAACCACATTTTGTACTAGTCCACTTCAATAAACACACAACATCGAATGACATTTGACGACCTTTATTAAACTTCCATGCACATGACTGTTGACCAATAATTATAAATTTCAACAAAAAACATGCCACAGGTAAAACTAAGATCCATGAAAGAAAACATAAAATAACCATAAGGGCAGCATAACAACTCACTCGATAAGCAGCATCCCCCACTTGCTCACTTATCTTTGCACTAACAAGGCAGATTTACCCCACTTACCTTCAATTTATTGAATTACACCACCATCTGCATAAGCAGCTCTGCTTGCTTATTAACTTATCTAACAGAGCAATTGCTCACTTTTCTTCCCAACTTATTGAATTGCACATCCAACACCAGAAGGAGAACAGAAGAGGGCAAGCCTGCCCTTCTTCTCCACCTTCCCAAAACTGAAATAACCACAATCTCACTAATAAAAAGTGGGAGGGTGGGAGGATAGCAAATTCACACCAAAAATGTGACTCCTACCTCAGTTACACTTGACAAAACCCTCTAAGTCCCTCCCTACCCTTACCTCATTTCCTCCTAAACCTCCCTCCATCCCATTTAACCCTATCCACCCCTTATTCTCTTAATTTCTGCTAATCTATGTATCTAGCCCCATTTGAAGATGTCCCAGGACAAAATGGACTGTTCCAAACACCATTTGTCCTGGTCTACTTCAATAAACACACAACACCGAATGACATTTGACGACCTTTATTAAACTTCCATACACGGTTGTTGACCAATAATTATAAATTTCAACCAAAAACATACCACAGGTAAAAATAACATCCATGAAAGGAAACATAAAATAACCATAATAGCATTGTAATCACTGACCCTTAATAAGCAGCATCTTCCACTTGCTCACTTACCTTTGCACTAACAAGGCACCATTACCCCACTCACCTTCAATTTATTGAATTACACCACCATCCAAAAAAGCAGTTCTGATTGCTTATTAACTTATCTAACAGAGCAACTGCTCACTTTCCTTCTCAACTTATTGAATTGTACATCCAACACCAGAGGGGGAACAGAACAGGGCAAGCCTGCCCTTCTTCTCCACCCACCAGCCTGAGCAGGCTGTTCCCCCTCTCACCGATCAAATTTCCCACAACCTAAACCCCATGAAAGGCATAAAGCCAAACATCATTCAGTGAACCCAATCTTGCCTAACCAGACTGTCTCCATGCTGTTACCTATCAATCCCCATTCCATCAAAACTATTCAGTTACCTAAACAGCTAAAATAAAGCATCGATCCCCCTCCAATGCTCAAATAACCACACTCAAAAGCCAAAAATACTCATACACTTGTAACCCAGCTACCATACCAATAGCATTTTTTTAACTGCTCTCAGAATCCATACCCCAACTAAACCAGCAAATGCTAAGCCCATTGCCACTTGAAGCCATGCAAAGGTAATAGCATGCCCGCCCAACATTTTGCAGACCGTTTACTGCCTAATGAAATAATAACCACATAAAATCACATTCAAATCCCATTTAAGAGTAATCTTGCCATCACACCAATACTCATGTAGACATGCTGCTTACACTACCATACAAGGCCTTTACCAGTATGACCACAAATGTACCGCAAACCATAAAACAAACCATGAAAACTAACTAAATACAATGTACACCAACTTGAAATGCTCACTGGCACCAAACATACAAGGTCAGTGAGTAGCCCTCACCATCCAAAAGTGTGGTAAAATAATCCAAACCTACCTCTTGTAAAACTACAGTAACTCAAAGCTAAATCCTCCTATACACAACGCATCACCTAGCTCAGTAGCCCAATCCAACTTATTAAATGCAACTCATTAATCCTGACCAAGATAAAATGCCCTTTACCAAAACTCTCCTATAACAAGCCCCTGAATCCTGCCTCAAAAATGTAATCCTAGCCATCATCTGACATGCCTCAACTCACCTAATATCTCCTTCAACATTAACCATAACTTGGTATTCACCCTGGTAATCTGCCCACCTGACCCATACCAGGGAAAACCCCAACTACCAATAAGACTATGTGAAATTCAACCCTGATGCTTCCCGCACAAGATAAGATAACAAAAACAACCCCCCAGGATAGACATTACCTTATGACTGCAGTAAAGAAAAAACACAACAACAAACAACAAACACCATATACAGCTGTACTGCTGAAAATCCATGACCTCCTTTCTTAATGCTCCATCAGTCGATACATTCCTCAGCATCCTCCCTCACCTGTCAAGTGCACATTCCTTCCGAGCACTGAAATAATGCCCACTCAGCACATCCCCATCTGCATCTTCCATGTGATCTGTAATGAAAAAACTGTAATTTCTCCACACACGCAAAATCAATATTTAATGATATTATGCACCACCAAGGGCATAGCTCTTCCATCAACTGTAAGAAATGCTCACATTATTGATCATGAAACCCCCATGCAACTTAACGATGTCTTAGCAAAACATTCTCCATAAAGTTTCTTCCTAGCACCCACCTTCATGATATGACTGATACCAATGAGAAATAAAACTTCATAGCCTCAAAAGACCTCTTCTGTAAGTAAAACTACCACTTTTAACCATCCTGCGTGATTTCTCAACAAAATTGTTACCCAATTATTGGGGCAGGTTTAGTTAAAACCACAAAATTTGACAACAAAATGCCAATCCCCATGACCAACCATATCCATCTACCCCAAGGACATTGACACAACACTACCTTGTATCTACAATAATAACAACCATGCCTCCTTAACCCACTACCAAACAAACTGGATGAGTGATTAAACTCACTCTAGAGTTCTACCACAAGAGTTTTACCCCCATCCCTCAAAGGACATAAGCAGTATGTGGAAATAAATATCAGTCTTGTCTAATCTACAAAACTCTACACCATTAGCCTCATAGCTTCCTCTGCTCCTATGACTGTTATAATTCCACCTTACCTGTAAACCCCCAAATCCTTATAAACAAACCCCCACATCATCTTGCCCCAAACATACTTTCCCCCACACCCCCTGGTGCACACTCCAATAGTCAAAACCGTGCAATAAAATACATTATCTTTCAAAGCCACTTCATCAGGGCACTGACCACTGCTCACCCATCTCTGACCTCCTTGTGCGCCACTCAAAACAGCCTCCATCACACCAACTCCTCTTCCTTCAGGTCACCAACTGCAGCCCCCTTAATTCCTCACTTCTGCCATCTGCAAAATAAAAGAGATTAAACACCTTGCCTTTACAAAACCAGAAACAATGATGAATCTCAGGCCTGGCTGCTTGTGTCTACCTAGCAAACACCTTCTCACCATGACCCCTCTTGCACCGGCTACCTTATGCCCTGTCAAATATAAGCACTCCAAATGTCAACACAGACATAAATCAGCCATGATTTGATAAGGAGCCACCCTTAATGAAAGCTAGACCAAAACCATGACACAGATCTGGGCATTCTCTAAAATCTGTGCAGGTGAAAAGGTATGACCCACTATCCTGATCCCCTTCAATAGAAATCAGCAGGTGAACTACATGCTGTGTACCCAGCTGACCCTACTGTCAACTCAAACACCTGCCCCCCCAACAAAATCCGGGTCTATATTAGAACATCGAAACTTCACAATTTCGAATGTTCTAACATCGCCCCCTATTCAGTGAATGCTGACAACATTGAACATTCAGAACAGCAAATTTTTTCCTAGGGAAAAAATTTGCTGTTCTGAAACATATACACACAACACAAGCACACCAAACAAACAGCAATCCACACACATACACCCAAAATCTTACAGCTAACCCTACACTATACTGTACAAAAACCACTAAATATCCACTTACCTTAACCCAAACCCTAACCCTAAGGTCCGTCACTATCGCACACTCACCTCACCTGCACCCTAACCCTAACTCACCTATCCCGCCTTAACCTTCATGTCCACACAATCACATACATACCTCCCTCGCGCCCTAACCCTAACTCACCTAACCCATGCCCAATCACACACTTACCTGAACCCAACCCGTAACTTTCCACCACAGCGCTGAAAATAGCGAAATGACAGAAACGGACAACCAAATTCTTTCCCTAGGAAAAAAATTTGGTTATCTGTCGATGTTAGAACATTCGAAATTATGAAGTTTCGATGTTCTAATATAGACCCACAAAATCCACCCCTCGTTGACCAAGGAGCAAGAATCCGTCCTACCCTCTACTTTCCCTGTCCTGCCAATACCTGGCTTCAAACCCACTTGCGTCCCGTACACCATAAAATGCATGCAAACACAACCTGTTAGCTTCCCCCCAATCTCAGAGCAATAAATGTGGCCAAAAACTACCCACAAGGGAGGCAGCCTACAACCATTGTCCTAAAAACTCAAAACTACAAATGTAGCAGATCCCAAAGCAGCATAAGTTGTGGCCGGGCATACCATCCTCACTAAAATGCCCACCCCACTCTTCCAGGACTTTCCCAGCCACAACTGTATGATAATGTATACAAACATGAGGCCACAACTTAACTCCCTGTGCCGTATCTAGAGAAATTGCTTATCATTACCCTGTACCTTCAAACTTCAAAAATATGCCAGTGATCTGCCATGACACAGTCAGGAAAACTGGAGCAAATGTGAAGGGAAAGCTAAAGTCCTACCATGTGGAGACAAAGGCTCGACACATACCTCTCAATCTCTTAGAAGAAGCCACCCCCCTCAATTTGAAAAGCATGCCACCCCCCCATAACCAATAATGTCTAACTGAACATGCTAGATGACACTTTCCAATGCCCTACTAAAGACTCCAGGGAAGCCTGGAGCCTGGGAAGTAACAGTTACCAAAATTCCCCCATACCTAACTCTGAACACAAACCCACATCAACAAAAATCACTTCCAGGCTGTCCACTCATTGCTCTATCCAATGGAAACCAACACGTTTCCTTCCGGCATTCCCACAAAAGTCTGAACTCAAAATCTGTCATCACTGCCATACTAATCCCTGTACCAGAACAAGCATGCAGTTCAATGGTACTGCAAAGCTGTACATACAGAATTACCAATTAAGGTATTCTGATTAAGCAAGTCATGTGAAAAAGCCACCAATAAAGCATGGCTACTGGGTACCACAGGTTAGCAGTAGCAAGAATTTACTGAATGGTAGGAAGTCTAAATCAAGAAAAGCCACTAATAATACACACCGACAACAAACCCTTCCAACCAAGCACCAGATCAGCCCATCAAGCACCATGCATCCAGGACTCAACAGCCAGTCATATATATGTATATATATTTTTATTCATATCGGTCTCCCCTTACCAGATGCTTTTTTGGAATAATCATCTGTGCTCCGAGGCATGTACTTCTCAACCTCATAGACTAAGAAATCTGAACAAAGCCATGAAGAAAAAAGGGTACAACTAGGGACAAATTTTTAAATATTGCTCTTACAAACTTAGAAAGTTGACAGAATAACAGGTTTCGCATTAGCATAAATTTTCTGAAGGGTATGAAGTCTAAAACTCAAATGTCTGTCATTATTTTCTAACTTCAGTCTTTAACAATTTGCCACTAATTTGCCAGAAAACCACAATTTTATGAAAAATGGACCAAAACATAAGGCAAAAATCTGGACATTCTGCAAAAATCTGTACAGTTGAGAGGTAATCACTCTTGCCCTCCCCTAACAGCTACTCTACCCACCGTGCATGCGCAGAAGCAGCTATTCCTCACCAGTATCTCAAAGCCCATGAAATTACGATTGAACCAGTCACTAGAAAAGTAATACCAGGAGTCAGCATCTCACTACTGCAAGCCCTCCCAGCCCACCAACAGAGCACCGCACACATTACAAAAAGTCTGCACAGCATTCCGATGCACCAGACCTGCCCCTCCACACAAGTACAAACGTCTGTGGAAGACAGTACCCACAGCAAGAACTCATGTTGTCCCAATAATTCCAGCCACCAAAAGCTGGGCAATGCTACACCCCCACCACCAACAAACCAACTGAGGGAGAAAACCAGCACAATCCTGAACAACAGCTGTGCAAGCTGCACTGCGACTCAGCAACACCAATCACAAAACAGGAGGAAAGCCATCCCAATGCCATCAACACAATTAAGCACCACCATGCCCAACTTAAACCAAACAAAACAGCACCATTAAAATTAAGCAACAAGCACAATCCTGGACAGCAACACACAATGCCAACTCCCAACACTGCAACCCCACTACCAGGCAGCAACCACCCAGAGCAGCAAACCCCCACTTCACTGCTTCAACCCCCTGCCTTCACGCGATGATGGGCAGAGCAGAACCAGAACACCAAGACCAGGACACAATACCCGCATCACTGGACAACCACTGAAAGAGCAGCCTGAAAGAGTAGCCAAAAGGCAATCCAGAAGACCACCCAAAATGAACCTCTCACATGCAAGAATGGTCTCCACAAAAGCACCACACCAGCTCCAACCACAAAGGAGATCCTACACCAATCCTGCGGCCTCACAGCAAATCAGTCCCCAGCTGAACCTTGCCCTCTCCAAACTGCGGCCCCCACCCATGTAACACCAGAGATGCACCACCATTGTCAACAAGCAAACTTTCCACTCCCAAACACGTCCGCCCGCTGTCAAAGCATGTCCCCATAAAACTACTAGAAGTGGCATGAAAACCAAAATGCTCAGGCAAACAGTAGCAAGCAACAATCCACAAGGAGCAATCATGTCACACAATGATCATGTGAGAAGCGAGGCAACAGATTTTGTTTTCTTTTTTCCCTTTTCTATATAGCTGAATTGCGTCTCGAGAAATCACCATGCATGCACAGCAACACCACTCCAGCACCTTGCACAAAACCTGTTAAAAATCCTCTCGCAGCCCAAGCCAAAGGTTGAGCCATGCCCTGACAGAGCAGAACAGCCATGGCAACATGAGAAAACAACCACACTTCCAGGAATCAGGAAGCTCCAAAAGAGTGCATGCCCTGGCCACCCAACCTTACGACACAAAAGCAAGCTGCACACTGTTCACACAACCAAAACTGCTCTGCCCATGCCCCCAAAACAAGCCACAACCAAACCACCCCCGCAGCATAAAATGATCAAATGAGACCAACCTCCTCTTTTTTTTTTTTTTTTATTTTTCCCCCTCTATTGCCCCAGAAGCTTGTCACACCACACCACTCAACAACTCACAGCTCTTGGGGACAAAGAACATCCGCAAACTGATGCAATGGTGACCCCCCAGCCATAAATCACTCCAGGGCAAGTGGGCCAAACAACTGACTGGCATGCGCCCCACTACTACTATCCATCACAGTCTCTCTACTCCCACTTCAAAACAAATCAGTCATGGAGATATTTATGTATGATAAGAAATACTATTTACAAATGAAAGGGGTTGCCATGGGTACCCCTTGTGCCAATTCCTATGCCAACTTGGTGTTGGCATATTGGGAGGGGACATATGTACTGAGGAACACACTTTTCACTGAAAACATAAAATATTATAAGCGTTTTGTTGATGATAGCTTTCTTGTGTGGAAAGGAACTATGGAGCAATCGGATGATTTTGTAAGCCACATAAATGGTACGACTGACTTTTTATTGTTTGAAAGCAAGGGTTCCCTAGAGTGCATAAAGTTTTTAGATGTAGAATTGACCAAGGTGGGTAATGTAATTCACACCAGTATGCATAGGAACGCTTGTTGGAAAAACAATTTATTGTATCGTAATAGCATGCATCCAGAACACATTTACCCTAATATAATAAAAAGTCAGGCATTGAGCGTATCAAGATTAACTAGTCAGGATGATACATTCCAGAAGAGGCAAGAAGTCTTAGTGGAAGACTTTTCAGAAAGAGGATATCATAAAGATGAGATAGAGAGGATATTAAATGAGAACTCTACAAAAAGGCAAGGAAAAGGTAAACAATTTTTTTGTAAAAATAGACACCATAGTAATACTGTGTCAAATGAAGGGCTGGAACAACAACAAAAAATTACTAGAGTTGTTATTCCTTTCACTAATAATAATTTGAAGATCAAAGAAGAAATCATTAATGACAATTGGAAGTGGTTAACAATGGATGAGAGGGTATCTGAGCTGGTAGGAAATAAGCCCAGTTTTACATACAAGAATACTAAATCACTTAAAAGGTTATTATGTTATGAAGAGGACAAGAAAAAGGAACAACGATCTCAAAGACAAGGAACTTTTTCTTGTAGACACTGTAATCAGTGTATGTATATGACTGGTATTAACAAGTTTATACATCCAGATACTGGACGTAAATATACATTTAGGCATTGTGCTGATTGTAGAACATGGGATTTGGTTTACCTAGCACAGTGTCAGGTATGCAAATCATTCTATGTGGGCAAAACAAATAGAAGACTTAGAGAACGTGTCAGAGAGCATATATATGCCATAAATAAGGAAGATGAAGGTAATGCACTAGCACGATATGTTATTAATAATGGCATGATGCAGAAATTCAAGTTTATGGCTATAGAATTGGTAAATAAAACAGGTAGACTAGGTAATATCAAGAACTACACAGAAGAACAGGAAAATAGCTGGATAATGCAGCTTCAGTCACATAGGGCACATGGGTTGAATGATAAAATAACAATAAAACCATTTTTAGCAGCCCGTCCATATACACATTAAAGGTATGATTATGCCTTAAAAACTGGAATGGAATGGCTTTAGTTATATGAAGTTTTTAAAGTCTTAGTCAATATAATTATTTATGAATGTATTATAAGTATATACACATATATATTTTAGGTACATTTCAGGTAGGTTGTTTTTAATATTATACTATATGCAGTGTGTTTTTTTAACTGATGTGTGAGTGGGACTGAACTTTAAATGTTTATTCAATTGTTTGGTAATCTCATGTGCAATTTCTGTAATTGATTGGAGTAGATGAAATGAGTAATGGAATTTAATAGAGTTAGATGAATACTGAATTGTTAAAATCTGATGAAACGTTCTTTGAAACGTGAAAGCGCTCACAACTTTTATCTGATTGACTTGGACTATTAAACGTTTTTGCTACAAGCTGTGGTGTTGCCTCTTTCGTTGGAATTTGGCAATATCTAAGGTGACAAATAAATAATTTCCAATTTCTTCCCTACCTTTAAAATATGTATATAAATGTGTAAGGAACTGTTTGGAACCACTTAAAACTGTCTCGTATTCATTCAATATAGCTCTTAAATATTTCTCTACATAAATAGACATAATTTCAGTTACCCATCCTTGACCTGAGACTATGGGTTTCAAAACAGGATTACTACTATTCTTATGTATCTTTTGAAGTGCCTGGAATACTGGAATAACAGGAAATTCTACATAGCAAAACATAAATATCTATTTATTTGCAATAAGTATGCTTATTTATTGAAACTATTTTAGAGAATAATGCATTTATGTTTGCTAATCAATATTACAGACAAAATATAGGTATAGCAGTGGGTACCCCCTGTGCTAACAGTTATGCAAACATGGTGTTAGCACATTGGGAGAACCAATGTATCTTTTCACACAATACATTTCAATTTTTTTTATCTGAGGTTTGTGGATGACGTGTTTCTATTACGCAGACGGGATGAGCTAGAACTTCGAGGATTTATAGATTACCTACATAGTACTACAAGTTTTTTTTTTAATTTACCAGTCAGGTGTCAAAGACCACCATTGACTACTTAGATATAAAATTGGAAATGGGGGAGTTTAATAATAGTACTATTACCAGACACTTTAGGTTAAGCAGTGCTATAAAAATCACATTTTGCAAAGAAATGGCTTACATCCAGCACATATATTTAAGAACATTGTTAAAGGGCAGGCAATACAGATCGCACGATTAAATAACTCAGATTAGAACTTTATATCTGAGATTAATATAATGAAGAATGAGTTACTGGCTAGGGGATATAATACTCAAGAAACAGAAAGAGGTATCAGTGAAGCCATGGTTTTGAGAGATAATCGTGCTTCCCCATATCTTTCTGATACACATCACTATACATCGAAGAGTAGAGAAAAACTGAGTATTACAGCTCCTACTATTAATCTCACTTATTCCAGTGATATTAAAGTAATATGTGAAATTATACAGAATAACTGGCACATTCTTACATCAGATAGGGAAATCAATAATGTGATAGGGACTAGGCCTATGTTTATCTTTAGAAATAAAAAGTCACTTAGAAGGCTTTTGTGTTATGATCATAGTGATATGTATTATTCACAAAGATCAGGTGCATTCCCTTGCAAGAATTGTAATTTCTGTTATTTAATAGATCCAGAAAATAATGTTGTACACGCTGTCATTGGTAAAGTGCATAAGTTTAATATTTTTTCTACTTGTAAAACTGAAAATGTATTATATTTAGCATACTGTATAATATGCAGTAAATTCTATGTAGGTAAAACTAACCGGACATTGATGGAGAAAATGAGAGAACATATCAGAGATATAAGAATACATAATAGTAATAATTCTATAGCAAAACATATAATAGAAACAAATCAGGACCATAATTTTAACTTTAAAGTGATAGAAGTTATTAGAGAGACTGGTAGAATAGGTGACATTTATAATGAGACTGAATATAGGGAATTGTTTTGGATATTATACTTACAGGCAGACAAGGAAGGAGGGCTTAATGGCAAAGTCTCTTTAAGACCTAAATTAAAGAAAAGGAAATTGCATTGAATTATGTGGTTTCTATGCCATCATTTTATTGGATATTATGTTTTTGAATTGTTATAAAATGAGTTTGTGTCATTGTAATTTTATGGTCTGAGAAGTAGATTATTCTACAAAAGCACTTACCTATTTTATTGTTTTATTGTTAAAGTTTACCTACTGCCTTTTAGGACATTTGTTTTATTTATTTCTAGATCCTTCACCAAAAGATCCTCATTCCCATTCATGTTTGATCTGCTAAAGAGATCTACAATGTGCATAGACTTCCCTGACTTAAACTGATATGTAAGTCATAGTTTTGTAGCGTCAATAGCATTCTTTACAGAAGGCAGAACTTTGTGCAAAGACTTTTCAAAGATGCCTTGAAATGTTTTGTGGTCTGGTTTATCAATAAGAATTTTATCAAGAATGCAGTCATGGATTTTTTGACATCCAGAAAGTATTACTATTTATTTTATTTAACATTTGTTAACCAGGAAATTCTGGAATTCTTGGAATGAAGCCAATTTTCAGTGGAGGCCCAGGGAGAAATGCTCCAGAGGCATGTCTTTGTAACATGGGAGGAAACCGGAGCACCTGGAGGAAACCCACATGAACACAGGGAGGACATGCAGACTCCACACAGAAAGAACCCCAGCCGAGAATTGAACCAGAGAACCTCTTGCTGTGAGGTGACAACACTACTGCTGCACCACTGCGCCATCCTTTCTTTCTCAGTTTTCCATTCTGTAGCTAAGCATTTTTAGTGCTCTCAATTAACAGGAAATAAGTAGTTTTCCCCTTCTGAAACAGAACTGTCCCTAACCCTTGCTGGCTTCTATCAACTGGTAGAGTTGTGAGTAGTGTTATATCATAGTATTTCAGAGTTGGTGCTGTAGCTATTAGGTATGTCAGCAACTAAAAACTATTTTCTTGATCTGCCAATCAACACTAAACTATATTAAGTTCTAGCAACAGTCTTAATATCACTGTCCTCCCTTACAAGTGAGGTATAAACTTAAATAATGTATCATTACCAAGAATTGCATCAGAGATGATGTGTCAGTAGATTTTTGCACATTTGCAGTCACTCTAACCTTGTCAGTATCTGGTTAAAGACCATTCTGTCAACACATGTGCCATGTACTTCAAAGAATAGACATGTCTAGAATTTGGCTTTAGTGTTTCATACTCTCATACCTAATCTGTCCAATACTCATTTAGTCATTTATAATGTTCCTGCTCTGACCTCTATACACTTTGGTACTCATCTATGGTTGCGACTACCAAATGGAACACTTGAAGTGCCACTGAGAGCCCCAAAATGCTTCAGAAACCCATAACAACCAAAGGTCATATTGAAGGTACAAAACTTAAAACTGGATTCATTCAGTTTTACCTGCCAAAAGAATTTGGCATTAGGCTTAGTTGCTACAAGGTTTTAGTATCAAAATGTGGAATGGTACTTATATGAAA
Organism: Protopterus annectens; assembly: GCF_019279795.1. NCBI lineage: Eukaryota > Metazoa > Chordata > Ceratodontiformes > Protopteridae > Protopterus > Protopterus annectens. The sequence continues at coordinate 1,079,937,700 of NC_056745.1, forward strand.
CTGGGGTGGCTGAATGCATCTTTTACGGTTTCTGTAATGCCATTCTGAAAATGTTTGAATGCACATTAGTGAATGGTAGTGTAAATTTGATAATGTGCATGTGAAGTTCTGATAACAGATTGCACACAGTAGGGAATGGGAGATTTATCCTTGTCCTCACTATAGTGTGATCTCTGACTTGGATTATATCATTTGCAAGTGGTATGGGGGGTGCAGCCTCCACATGGGGATGCAGTGGGGCTTACCCCCTGCAAAACTTTAAAAACTTGTGCTGTAGACATACAATTCATACAGCAGCTTCAGCATAACTTCCTAAGGGTCTGACATCACCTCCTGACATTCCAAATTTTGTTTGAATGTGAAAGTCAAGGTGATGATTTTTGACATTCCATAAAAGTGACATTGTCAAATTCGGAATGTCGGTTGGATCAATGAATAGATTTTTTTTTTTTTTACTTTCAACTTTTTGATAGCAAACCATTGCCATGATCTGTGTTATAGTTTAAAGTGACTATTGCTCCTCATTTGTTAAGGTCTTGTGAACTCAATACATATTCTGTCTTTGTCCTACTTCATGACTGTTACCATACAGTTAACTCACTCTCTTGGTTTTGTCAATATTCCATAATGTTTGTTTAATCCTAGCTTTAAACACAACTTCTAAAGCACTATGATATATCAGTGTTATCTCTTTAGAGCATTGTTCATATTCTGCACAATTTATATACTCTGTGACTTCTGCTTCTGCACGTGCATACATACATATTTTCTGCACTCTGTAACCATACTGGACTGTTAGGCAGAATATTCTTAAAAATGTGCACCTCGAATTGAATTTTGCACTTAAAATTTAGTGTTGGATTGCCTTTATACAGCATTATTTTAGGACTGCTCAGACTTTTGAGATGAATGTCACTATGACTGCTCTGCAAACCCTCTTGTGCACTCTCATAGCTCTGTTTCACAGCCTTCCTCTGTGTCTTCAGTATCTACAGACTGCATACTCTGACTGAATACTGCATTTATGATATAATTCAGCAAAAGATAATTCATTTTTAATATGCACCGCATGAATTTTCATCACCATGTCTCGTGAAATACAAGCATCTCTGCCCAAGATATTTGTTTTTGCTGAGTTTGCAAGGTAACTATCAACGGCTTATATTCTTTATTTTTAGAGATAAAGCTCAATGACATTTCATCAAGGAACTTGTATTTGTGCCAAGAATGATATAATAATATGAATGGAGACTTTTACATTCTGTAGTTCAAATGCAGCACTGTATAACTACAGACAACTATTATATTGCATTCTGCCTTACTCTCCAGTTTGAATACAGCTACTTTGCCTTTAATCCACACATTTTCAAATTAAAAGTTATTTCACATTTTCTCTTGCTGAATGCACTGAGGCTAGGGGCCAGATTCCAAATGAGTCACTGTCAGTGTAAGTCTGCCCTGATTCTGAAAGAGCTGCTCTTTTTTAATTTCTCCAGGTCTTTTGGGGTTCTAATACCACGACGGGAATGGACCTCATTCTTAAGTCAAAGCACAATTAAAGTTCATGAAATTAGTATTGTTTCAATCTTTGATGTCAGCCAAAAGTGCTCTTCGGAGCACCCACAATGTGCCTAGTAATGACTCCTTCTGCAATTCGTATGGAGTTACATGGATTAGTAACATATCTACATAGGATTTTAGATTATTTTTTATAAGACCCGTTACTCCTACTACTATTGGAGATGTCTGGGTATCTTTCTTCCACATTGCTCTTGTTTCTGCCTGCAGATCCTGATATTTTATGACTTTGTGTCTCTCTGTACGCAAGACACTGTAGTCACTGGGTGTGGTGATTTCAATGATCAATGCTACTCTTGTCTTCTTTTCTTGAACCACTATATCTGGTTTTCTAGCATCTATCTTTTAAACTGTTGGTAATGGGTGATCCTATGTGATATAAACTTCATCATTTTCTATGATGCTTTGTGGCTCATGTTTCCAGTGTTTTTCAGCCACTTCAATACCATAATGTTTGCACAATCCCCAGTGCAATAATCTTGCCACATTATTATGCCTGTCAGTATACAGTCTTTCTGCCATTAGTGTGTCGCAACTTGCAACAAAGTGTGTATCTGTTTCCAATTCAGTTTTACAAAACATATATTTGTCTATATATATATTGTCAGAAGTTTTCTATACTTACAACTATATTTATGCTTTTCTACATTTCTTGCCTTCTCATCTGGTCCTTCACCCTATATTCTTTCTTTTGTTTTTTGGCACATTCAGTTGCTGCCTGAATTTTATCCACTTCTGGATTGATTTCCATTCCTGCTTGACGCCGATATGCTTCTGCTAAATTAAGCAGAGAAGTCATCTTAGATTTATTCTCCTCATGTTCCAAAACTTTCACTATGTTTTGGTCTTGTGAGGTCAGCAGATATGTGTGGAGTTCCATGATTGCAGATCTATACATGTAATCAATTTCAAGGAGGCACATCCCTCCTTCAGAACAGGGAATAGATAATCTTGGTATGCACTGATTTTTATAAATCATTTGGTGAGCATGAAGCATCCTTCTTGTTTTCCTCTCTAATCTATCCAACATGTTTTGGGGCCAGTCAATCATGCCAAAACTGTAAGTTAGGACAGGAAGAGCAAATTGGTTTATAGCTTGAATTTTGTTCCTAGATGTCAGTGCTGTTTTAAGAATTAAGTTAAGTCTTCTGAAATATTTCTTACTAAGTTTTATTTGCATTTGTTTGTGTTTTACTGTTGATCCTTTGTCAATTCCAAGTATTTATACACTCCTTCTTGCTCAAGTTCTTTTATATCACATTCTTGTCCCAAACTGATGTTTTCCTGATGTTGCATTTTTCCTGCTTTAAAGGTTGCTTTTGCACATTTATCAAAACCAAATGACATTATTATATCATCTGAAAAGGTTTTGACAACTTGCAGTTGTGTTTCTAGTTCCTCATCTGATGAGCTATGCAGTTTTAAATCACCGACAAAGAGAAGATGAGAAGTCTTTACACTTTGTTATTTTCTAGGAGCCAAATTATAGCCATGGCCTAAGCTGTTAAGCAGAGAGCTTAATGGGTTAAGGGCAAGGCAGAATAGCAGTGGTGACAGAGAGTCACCCTAGAATATCTCCATTTGAATTTTTATCCCTGGGATAATAATTTGTCCTTTATCATGGCTTAATTGCAATCACTGTAATGTAGTCGATCAGTGTAGGGTGTATCTCATACATTTTTAAGCACTCTTTTATCCATGAATGTGGGATACTATCAAATGCTTTTTTGTAGTCAGCCCATGCCATACTTAGATTCTTCCCCTTTTTACAGTTCTTCACTATGACTTTAACAACAAATGATCCTTTGTTCCATACAACTTTCTTTTATTGACCCTTTTTACTGCCATGATCGAGTTTTCTTCTAAATGATTATAAACTTTATCAGCATCAATTTCCATGTATAGTTTATACGTCGTCAGAAGGCAAGTTACAGTCTATAATTTTCAGGGTTGCTTGCACGTTCACTATTAACTAGGAACATTGTTTTTCCTGTTGTTAACCAGCTTGGTGTCTGTTTGGGGTGTGCATATAAATAGTTCTTACTCATGGCTAATTCTTAGTGCAAAGATGTTAATACTTTCAGCCAAAAATTAGGTACTGCATCTGGGCCTGGGGTTTTCCAATTAGAGGCTTTTCTTAACTTTGTTTCAATCTCTCTGGCTGTTACTTTATCCCATTTCATATCATGTACCTTTGAACCTCTTATTCTTTCTTTAACTTCTTTTATCTATTAAGCATCTTTGTTATGTTCCACATGATCTTCATAGATACTTCTCCAAAATGTATCTATTTCTTCTTTTTTTGGTGGTCTTTCGGTTCCTTTTACCTTATTTTCCAATTCTCTATAAAACACTTTTTGGATCATCAATAAACTGCTTATTATGTACTTTTCCTTTATGTTTATTTTGGTATCATCTACTTCTTTCCACCTGTGTTGAAATTTTAGTTTGTTATTTGCACATGGGTCTCTATGAACAGTCCTAATTACCGTGTTCAGTTGTTTTATCAAACTTCTGACTTTTTGGGTTTTATTAACCTTCTGCAGTCTATTTCTTTCATTGATCTTGATATATCTATGTCTATCAAATCAAGCAACTCTTCTCTTAGCTCATTTTCTTCCAAACTAAGGGAAAGGCACATCCCATGTTTTCCAATTTCTCTGGGCATTCTATAGAAGATTCTATAGCATTTTCCTGTGGCACATTCTCTTCAGCTTCATCCCATGCCATCCATTGCTCTATCATATGGGAACTCACTCTCAGTGTGACTTACTTCAGTGTAAGGTCTATCTATAATCAGGCTCAAGCCTGCTCTCACTTACAGTGACAGCAAGTCTTTTGGAACTGGGACCATGTGTATCATGCTTTGTAATCAGAGAATATATTTCAACAGTACCCACAGACATCATTAATTGATTATGTCAATAACAACAAACAAGACCTGTCTATAATTAGCTTGTATCTGGATAAAGATTTTGATTGAGTAAACAGGTCTTATTTAACTAAAATCTTAGAAATATAAAGATTTTCAAGTAATACATCTCTTATTTTTTTTTCAAAATTCATTCTCATATGTTGAACAAGGATTTTTTTATTTGTCGTTCAATAATGATAAACAAAGACATGAAGCAATGTCATGTTTGCATCCTTTATTGTTTGCTTTGGCTATTGAGCTTCCAGACAATTACATAAAATTTAATTATTATATAATAGGACTTAAAATACATTATCAATATACCTCCACAATTCAGTTATTTTCTGATGATATACAGTTAACAATAAGTAATATAGATTCTTCAATAATAAATTAAAAAAATAAAATATCTTGAATTGATGACAAGTCTAAAGTTCAATCAGAATAAAACACCTGATTAACAAACAAAAAGTTAAAATTATTTGATGGAAATTAATATCAATTTTAAATGGTATAGGAAAGGGATTAAATATGTATGGGTTACTCTTCCATATAATTGTAAACAAATACCAACAATAAATTATGAAAAATATTTCAGCCACCAGTACTGTTGGCCAACAGAGTGCTGGTGGAAATTGGGCTACTGTTGGCCGAAGGAGGAGAAGAGGGGGAAGGCATACCTGAAGGCAGGTATAGGCTAGGACTGTGATAGTGAGGGTCAGAACTTTGAATGTTGGTAGTATGGCTGGTATAGGGAGAGAGCTAGCTGATATGATGGACCAAAGGAAGGTTGGTATATTGTGTGTGCAAGACACTAAATGGAATGGGAGCAAGGCTAGGTGCATTGGAGGCGGTTTCAAATTGTTTTATCATGGTGTGGATGGGAGGAGAAATGGCATAGGCATTATCCTGAAGGAACAGTATGCTAAGAGTGTTTTGGAGGTGGAAAGAGTGTCGGATAGAGTGATGTTTATGAAGCTGGAAATTGATGGTGTAATGATGAATGTTGTTAGTGCATATGCTCCACAAGTTGGGTGTGCGATGGATGAGAAAGAAAAATTTTGGAGTGACTTGGATGAAGTGGTGATGACTGTAACCAAGGGTGAGAGACTGGTGATTGGAGTAGATTTCAATGGGCATGTTGGTGAAGGGAACAGAGGGGATGAGGAAGTGATGGATAGGTATGGTGTTAAGCAAAGGAATGCAGAAGGTCAGATGGTAGTGGATTTTGCGAAAAGGATGGACATGGCTGTGATGAATATGTATTTTAACAAGAGGGAGGAGCATATGGTGACATACAAGAGTGGAGAAAGATGCACAATGGCGGATTATATCCTATGTAGAAGGGCCAGAATGAAGGAGATTGGAGACTGCAAAGTGGTGGCAGGGGAAAGTCTAGTTAGGTAGCATAGGATGGTGGTTTGTAGGATGACATTGGTGATCAAGAAGAGGAGGATGAGTGTGAGGGCAGCACCAAGGATCAAATGGTGGAAATTGAAAAAGGGTAATTGTGAGGTGATGTTCAGAGAAGAGTTAAGACAGGCACTGGGTGGCAGTGAAGAGTTACCAAATAGCTGGGTAACTACAGCAGAGCTAGTAAGAGGGATGGCTAGAAATGTGTTTGGTGTGACATCTGGAAAGAGGAAGGAGGACAAGGAGACCTGGTGGTGGAATGAAGAAGTACAGGAGAGTATACAGAGAAAGAGGTTGGCGAAGAAGAAGTGGGATTGTCAAAGAGATGAAGAAAGTAGACAAGAGTATAAGGAGATGAGGCGTATGGCAAAGAGAGAGGTGGTGAAGGCTAAGGATAAGGCGTGTGAAGAGTTGTATAAAAGGTTGGACACTAAGGAGGGAGAAAAGGACCTGTACCAATTGGCTAGACAGAGGGACCGAGCTAGTAAAGATGTGCAGCAGGTAAGGGTGATAAAGGATAATGAGGGAAACGTACTCACAAGCAAGGAGAGTGTGTTGATCAGCTGGAAAGAGTGCTTTGAGGGGTTGATGAATGAAGAGAATGAGGGGAGAGAAGGTTGGATGATGTGCGGATAGTGAATCATGAAGTGCAGTGGATTAGCAAGGAGGAAGTAAGGATATCTATGAAGAGGATGAAGAACAGAAAGGCTGTTGGTCCAGATGACATACCTGTGGAAGCATGGAGGTGTTTAGGTGAAATGGCAGTGGGGTTTTTAACTAGATTATTTAATGAAATCTTGGAAAGTAAAAGAATGTCCAGTATACAACTCTGCACAGCTCCTCGTGGTGTCCTGCAGAGTGATACAGGCAACAGAAAGACCCAAGAGAGACTTTTCCAGATTTAAGTATTTTTTTCTCTGTTTTTTTGCTCCGACTGCCTTTTCCCGCCTAAAAAGTGAATTTCTAACTGATCTGTGCTTTAAAAAGTTTAAATTGCATTTGCCTTCTGCTTTTTACAGTTTTTGCACTTGTTTTATATCAATTTAAGTCGTTTTTGTATTGTATAACTGTTGTAGGCTACACACTAAAGTGTGCTAGCCTGTTTATAGCATTTACAGTGTTTTCTGTGTGTTTTTCTGATGTTTCCTGAAAAAAAATATATTCTCTTTTCCCGCCTTTGCTGAAATAGATTAGTCCAGATTTCAGGTTCTGCTGAATTCTGGACTGTGGTATAGTTTCCTGTGTTGCCCATATCCTTACTTGGATAGGAGGAAGCTTCTCTGTTCACTAGTGAGAGTGGGGAGCTTTGAGCAGCCTATCTGTCCCTGGAGGAGTGGTCTCAGCCCTGAAACTAGTAGCTTACTAGCCATTTTGGGTCAATTCCTATCTCTTTAAGTTTCCCTGCTTTAAAACCTGCATTTGCGCAGTTTTGCATGATTTTGCGCATAGCGCGCCGCTTAAACGGTTTTAAACTATACTCGGCTCCACAAAGTCTGCTCTTGACTTTTTCCCTTAGAACTGTTCTAAATCTCAAAGTAAACACTCTATTTTCATTCTAAAGCCCTGCAGTTGCTCGTATAAGTAATCTTATAAGTAAGCACTAATAAACTAAAGCACTACACCCTCTTATACTTCCTTTAAGTACTTGGCTCCCTATTGGTCCTTTTTGATCAGTCAGAAAGTAGTTCCTTATACTATTCTAGCATGTCCAAAGGTCAGTTTCGGGTTTACTCTCCAGTTCAGCTGGTGAATCTGGGAATCTTGAGACAATGTTACAACTGCCTTATGTACACAGACCACCCTCTCCTCCTCCCAACAAGCTCAAATATATGGGAGAGATGCAACTATATAGCCAAACTAAAGGCTGAGCTCTCTCAACCCAGTACTGGTGCAGTCAGTCAGGAGGAGAAGGTAACCACACACACCACAAATCCAGTCTCACATAGACCTATCGCAACAGCAAACCAAACACATAAACACACAAAAACATATTCGGAGACTCTAAATTAAAATCTGCCCAAGCACCAGAGACCTCCAAAGCAGACATCCAAGCAACCGCTACCCCACAACAATACCCACTTATCACATAGTTCACAAAGTCAGTGTGCCACACAGTCACAGCCCTTAAGGCTAAACAACACACCTAATACACTTGTAATAGGAGACTCTATTGTCAGACACATTGACGTCCAACTCACCAGGCTGAACAAGGAGAAGGTCACTGTATGCTGCCTGTCAGGTGCCAGGATCCACCACATAACACAAGCACTCAGGTCACTTCAAAGCAAGTACAAATATGACACCGTCATTGTCCATGCTGGTGTGAATGACCTGAGACGTACCTCCCAAGACTACATGAAAAGAGACATAGAGGAGCTCTCTGATCATATAGCCCAGGCCGGTATGACCCTGACCTTGAGTAGCATCTTACCCTCACCAAGAATGATGCCACAGTATAAAGACAAAATGATCAATTTTAACAATTGGCTAAAGTATTTGTGTCATTCAAAGGGGATCTAGTGTCTGTCAGCCTGGGATGACATGCTCAACAAGTCACATTGCTTTGCTAGGGAGGGCTTGCACCTGTCACCCCTGGGCTTTTGAATACTGGCTAAGACTCTTGCCACCCCCATAGTGCCTTTTTTAGGCAAGGCTCAAAAGACAAACCCACCTCCATAGACAACACAAGGAAAAAGAAACTAAGGGTAATGCTGCTCAACGCCAGAAGTCTAAACCTCAAGATGCACGCACTCGAGGCTCTCCTCACTATGGAGAATATCGATATCTGTGCAGTAACAGAAACCTGGTTCAAGGCTACCATGAGCACCCCAGCACTACCAGGTTATACCTCATACCATGCTTTTCGGCCCCAAAACTCGGACCATACCACAAAAGGAGGGGGAGTATCCATATTCATCAAAGATACCCACACCTCCAGGATAGTGGCACTGCACGAAGCATCGGAGACCATCCATGTGCAACTAACAGTGGGCAAAACTGCCTTTCAGTTTGTAGCCTGCTACAGAACACCCTCCCAAACTTAGGAACCCCACTCGGCTTTTCTGAGAACACTGGAGAATATGAAGGTATCTCCAAACACCATCATATTGGGTGATTACAACTACCCAAACGTAGACTGGGAGCACTACTCAAGACCCAACACCCTCGCCCAACGGTTCCTAGAATTTATAAACTCAAATGCTATGGAACAACTGGTCACCACTCCCACAAGAGGGGAAAACATATTGGACCTGATCCTCACTAACATGGGGACTCTATGTTCCATACCAGAGGTATACCCCTCATTGCTAAGATCTGACCATAAATTAATCTCACCGGACATCCATATCCCGTCCCCACCCCCAGCCAAGGAAACCATGGTGAAGAACTTCTCAAAACCAAACTTCACACTTCTCAAAACTGAGGTGGAATCCTTCAAAGCCCCCAGGCCAGTGGAAAATATGGCCCAAACCGCAGAATCCTTTACAAATGCATTCTATGGACACCTACAGGAATGCATGGATTGTGCTATCCCAAATAAAACCAAGACTCATTCCTCCAAAGGCAGGAGACCTGTCTAGTGGACCCCAGCCATAAATAAGCTATACAACAGAAGGAGGAAGCTACTACATGATAGAGCAAAATCCCAAAAAGGGAAGGCATCTCTGATCAGCACTAGCAAGAAACTACGATCCCTCATAAAATCATCTAAGGCCAGCTTAGAAAGAAAAATTCCACAAGACGCTAAAGATAATCACAAGGCCTTCTTTAGTTATGTCAGGAACCTGGGTGGCAACTCCCAGATATGCTCTGAGTTAGTTCAAAATGACAAAAAATACACTGAACCCACAGACATTGCCAACATCCTGGCAACAGGTACAGTGTAGACTTCTCCCCCCCTTCCCCCCCAAAAGAGCAAATGTCTATCCCAACAGAGTGTAGCCTCCCTGACATCACAGATGCACAGGTGAGAGCTGCCCTCTCCAAAGCAAAAAACACAGCATCAATGGGACCGGACGGTGTCCCAGACTGCGTCTTACATGAGCTCCAAGAAGAACTGAACCCTCACATAAAGTCACAGTTCAATCTCAGCCTTACTACAGGATATGTATCCAAGGAATGGCATACAGCAACAGTGGTCCCACTCCACAAAGGTGGTGCCACAATGCACTCTGGAAACTATCGCCCTATAAGCCTGACAAACCTGGTCTGCAAAGCTATGGAGCGTATCATCATGGAACTCATAAACAAAGACATTGGGAACTTCCAAACACTGGATCCTACCCAATTCGGCTTTGTTAAGGGCAGATTTTGCCTCTTGAACCTGGTCAACTTCTTTGAAACAGTCACCAAGGTCATAGAGGAAGGGAAGGTAGTCCACACAGCCTACCTGGACCTCGCAAAAGCCTTCGACACAATACCCCACTCGGGCATCATAAATAAGCTCACCAGCTTAAATATCAACCCCTATGTCACAAGATGGTTGCAAACTGGCTCAGGGATAGAACCCACATGTTAAAAAAAACCAAGCAAAACTGTAGAAACCACAATCCAAAAACCACCAAGACAGGAGCCCAAAGGGTGAGATGCACGGAAGATTCCTTTATTCCATACACAACATACGTTATGGTACCTTAGCAATTCGCCTTTATGGAACATTTACCATCAGAATTCATCTTCCTTTTAAATGCTTATCAATTAAACAATTACACCATTGAACCATCCCACATTCTTAACTGATCTTCAGCAGTAAATAATTTTTTGCATGCTACTAGCATGCATCCATCTCATTTGATTAAGGCCTTACCAGAGGGAGAATTCAAAAGAATTCTAAGAAATACTTCTGAGGTTGATTTATGGGAAGGAGTTTGTAAAGAAATTGTCATTAGATTAACATCTAGAGGTTATGATAATCTTAGATTATCAAATATTAAAGACAGATTATGTCGAACCAGGTATTTTGGAGGGGGAAGATATCATAAAGAACATTTCCACATGCCAAATTGTTCAGCAGAAGATAGAATATTTTTTGTATCTAGATTTTCTAATTTTTCTTCTGTGGTTGAACAAATTATGAAATAATTTTGGCATGTGGTGTGTGATGATCCAAATGTAGGACATCTATTTCCCAAACACATCACATTCTCTTATGGTAGATATTCAAACTTGAAAGAATTGTTAAACAGAAAATTAATTAATTCTACTGGCAAGAATGTAGGGATGTTTCATTGTGGTCGATGTTCAGTATGCATGAAAGTGAAAAACATGCATGGATTTAAAATTAATGGCAAAGGATATTTTGCATTTGAAAGATTTGATTGTCAATCATCATGAGTAGTATACATCTTAGGATGTAATTGCAGTACACCTTTATGGTATAGTGGGCAAACTACGAGAAAGGTTAAAGTGCGCATTTTGGAACATTTGGGGGATATAAGAAGGGGAATAATGGACAGTCCAGTAGCTTACCATTTTATTAATGTACACAATGGGAATGTGGATGGTTTTTTATTTAGTGTTTTGGCTAGACCCCATATTTGCGCAGATAATTTCAAGAAGGCATTATGTAGATTAGAATACAAAATGATCTTAGAATACCACACATTATACCCCAGGGGCATGAACTTAGAAAGTGGATTTGTGGCATGAAATTTTGTATGTTATTTATTGACTTGAAAAATGTTTACTTATTTAAAGCAAGTTATACATTTAGTATATTTATGATAAATCAAATTTTGCTACTCTCATTATTACAATTATGTTTAAATTTGTATATTTAGTATTAATAAATATTTATGTTAAAAGTTGTATATTTGGTAGCAATAAATATTTAAATATAAATATTTAATCATATTTATATTTTGGAAAAATGTATGTATTTAAAATTTGAAAACATCAGACTTGGCAATAATAATGTTTTTAAGGGAGTTGAACAAATGAATTGTATTAAGATCAGTTAAGAATGTGGGATGGTTCAATAGTGTAATTGTTTAATTGATAAGCATTTAAAAGGAAGATGAATTCTGATGGTAAATGTTCCATGAAGGCGAATTGCCGAGGTACCAGAACGTATGTTGTGTATGGAATAAAGGAATCTTCCATGCATCTCACCCTTTGGGCACCTGTCTTGGTGGTTTTTGGATAGAACCCACATGGTCAGAATTGCAGGTGCCATGTCAGACTCTAAACCAGTTACAAGTGGTATCCCACAAGGCTCAGTCCTGGGACCTCTCTTGTTCGGTATATATTTCTCTGAGGTACAGGCTAACACAGGAGGACTATGGCTGACCAAGTTTACAGATGACTGCAAACTGGGTGCCATAATCGACTCGCTGACTGACACAAGCATCCTCCAAAAGGGTCTCACAGAGATGGATAACTGGTGCCAGAGCCATGGCCTACAGCTAAATGCCAAAAAGTGCATAGTCATCCCCTTTGGGAAAAACAAAGTGCCCACAAATTACCACATAGGTGGTAATCCATTAAGTACGGAAGAAGTAATTAGGGATTTGGGGACCCAAGTAGATAGCAATCTCTCCTTTGACAATCACGTTGCCAAAGTGGTTAGAAAGACCTTCTATATAGCCCACCTTATCACAAAAGGGTTCACATCTAGATCAAGAGAGGTCATTGTGCCCCTCTACTCATCACTCATCAGGCTCATAATTGAATATAATGCCCCATTTGGGATGTACCTTACCCGACACCTGCAGCAACTGGAAAGACCCCAAAAGTACCTCACCAAGAGGATCAAGGGACTCAAACAGATGCCCTACACAGTTAGGCTAAAAAAACTCCAGCTCTACTCAGTTGCTTACCGTCTACTCAGAGGTGATCTGTGCTTGACATATAAAGCCATGTCCAAACCAGAATTAATGGACATGCTCCACCTCAGGAAATCCAAATCCCTTAGAGCTACACGCTCCAGGGACTTAAACCTCAGCACAGAAATAAATAGGACATGCTGGAGGGACAGATTCATATCCCAGAGGCTCCCCTCACACTGGAACAAAATCCCAATCCATGTTAGGCAGAGGCGCTCAATGACCCTCTTCAAGAGAAATCTTGACGAGTGGATGGGAGATCATAGGTTTACCCCTGGGATCTCTTCTATGTCCCTACTAGACAGAGGCACAATAAACTAACCTTAAAAGGGCTATCTTCTGTGACCTACTATACAGAGGCACAGTCAACTAATCTAAAAGGGTGGTGAAAGCCAAACACACTCTGGCTAGGCTTATAAATGCCCTAGGGCAGATAGCCTAGTATCAACCTATGAACCTATGAACCTATGAATGCTTGAGGAATGGAGAAAAAGTGTTTTGGTACCGATTTTTAAGAATAAGGGTGATGTGCAGAGCTGTAGTAACTACAGAGGGATTTAACTGATCAGTCACATCATGAAGTTATGGGAAAGAGTAGTGGAAGCTAGGTTAAGAAGGGAGATGATGATTAGTGATCAGCAGTATGGTTTCATGCCAGGAAAGAGCACTACAAATGCGATGTTTGCTCTGCGAGTGTTGATGGAGAAGTACAGAGAAGGTCAGAAGGAGTTGCATTGTGTCTTTGTGGATTTAGAGAAAGCATATGACAGGGTACCTAGAGAGGAGTTGTGGTATTGTATGAGGAAGTCGGGAGTGTCAGAGAAGTATGTAAGAGTGGTACAGGATATGTACGAGGGTAGTGTGACAGTGGTGAGGCCTGCGGTGGGAGTGACGGTTGCATTTAAGGTGGAGGTGGAATTACATCAAGGATCAGCTCTGAGCCCTTTCTTATTTGCAATGATGATGGACAGGTTGACAGATGAGATCAGACAGGAGTCCCCATAGACTATGATGTTTGCAGATGACATTGTGATCTGTAGTGAGAGTAGGGAACAGGTGGAGGAGACCCTGGAGAGGTGGATATATGCCCTAGAGAGAAGAGGAATGAAGGTCAGCAGGACTAAGACAGAATATATGTGTGTGAATGAGAGGGAGGATAGAGGAATGGAGAGGATGCAGGGAGTAGAGGTGACGAAGGTGGATGAGTTTAAGTACTTGGGATCTACAGTTCAGAGTAATGGTGAGTGTGGAAGAGAGGTGAAGAAGACAGTACAGGCAGGATGGAGTGGGTGAAGAAGAGTGTCAGGAGTGATTTGTGACAGACGAGTACCAGTAAGAGTGAAAGGGAAGGTCTACAAGAGGGTAGTGAGACCAGCTATGTTATATGGGTTGGAGACAGTGGCATTGACAAAAAGGCAGGAGTCAGAGCTTGACGTGGCAGAGTTGAAGATGTTAAGATTTGCACTGGGTGTGACAAGTATGGACAGGATTAGGAATAAGTATATTAGAGGGTCAGCCCAAGTTGGAAGGTTTGGAGACAAAGCCAGAGATTACATTGGTTTGGACATGTGCTGAGGAGGGATGCAGAGTATACTGGGAAAAAGATGCTAAGGATGAAGTTGCCAGGTAACAGGAAAAGAGGGAGGCCTAAGATAAGGTTTATGGATGTGGTGAGAGAGGACATGCAGGTGGTTAGTGTGATAGAGCAAGATGCAGAGGACCAGAAGAAATGGAAACAGTTGATCTGCTGTGGCGACCCCTAACGGGAGCAGCCAAAAGAAGAAGAAGAAGATTTTAGACAATATTAAGCCAATAATACATACATGGAATAAGTTATTCTTTTCTGTGGAAGACAAGCTGATTTTAATCAAAATGGTTATTTTACCCAAAATACTATATGTTATATATGTTACATTTTTAGCTCCTTTAAAGGACACATTAAACAATTTAATGACATCACTTTCAGTACATGAACTTCACCTTTACTTCAGTAAAGAAAGCTTTACTAAAACCAATAAAAAATATAACAAGATGATTAAGTACTTTTATCCTGTACATACTAGAACTTCATCAGAATATGTTTTCAACAAAAATCCTCATTTTATATCATAATGAGCCAATAATTAATTATACACTGTAAATAAGAATTAATGAAACAATGCATTTAATTAGTTAAGCAACTCTGGATGCAAAAACTATGTTGAAAAAATGTAAAATATGCCAGTGTTTGTATTAAGAACACATTGGTTGGTTATAAAAAAATATAAAATATTTGCTGTCATATTCAGTAAAGGTTGTAAAGAAATATTTTCATTTATACCTGGAAACTGTGAAGCATGCAGCCTAAGCTGCCATTTCACTTCCTTTTCATCTAACCTTGCCTTAATAATAAACATTTAAATTATCTGAATTTAAATAAAGGTGAGAGAGAATTATTTGAATAACTTAGGAAAGATAAAACTGTACATATTATGAAATCAGATAAGGGAGGGTTTAATGTCTTGCATGACTCCCTCGACTATTCTTGACTGTTGGGTGTGTTCTGCTGTATAAAAAAGCAACTTTATGGTGGGAAAAGACATACTCTGTAAATGCTAATAATAGCCAAGGAGCTAGAGGATTTATTGTGTACTTTTTCTGAAGATTTATTGTGCTTTTTTTCTAATTAAAGAACTGTGACTACTATTGGATGTTGTCTCACTGGCCTGAAGGTGTGAGTGGTTTTCATTGAGCCAGCATTTGTTTGTGGCTTTATATAATGGATAAATATGATCTGGATATAGAAAACTGTCTTATAGTGTAAATCAATATAGTTTCTAATCTCTAAAATTGATTTAATATCAGATATAACTGAAGAGGAATAGACACTCATTCCTGATTTTCTAAATTTCAAAACAAATGGTGATATAGGAAAATAATTTTTTATCCAAAATATATAAAATAATTAAGAACTATAAGTTTCATAACAAATATAAGAATTGAGATTATGAATGCCAAATGAGCTGCTCAACTTTAACTACAATATACAAAAAACATTTAATACTTTCAAAAAACGACATTACCTTTATTTTGAAAATTATTATATTTGAAACATCAACATAGATCATTTACCAATCCATTTAGTATTAAAATTATATACAAAAAAAAAAGTTATTGGTTGTTGGATGTATAAATTCTTAATTAAAGTAGACAGGCAGAATGTGGTTCCCATTTGTAAAGTTCTACAACTTTTTCAGGAAAAAAATCAATGTTTCCTGTAAACATTACAGTCTGATAAATTTATATTAAATAATTTATTTTGTTTAATACTCCAGTTCATGGATATGTATCCAGGTAGCAGTTCATAATTATTTGGAGTTTATTAAACAGTAGTTAATAAATTACTACAAAAAATATAATTACTGGATAAAACTGAACTCATCTATACAGAAATATCAAGCTATATTCTGTGATCAGTTTACATTTGATTAATAAATTTTAATAAAGTAAACAGCAAGACTTGTATTTATTTATTTGACATTTGTTAACCGGGAATCTCTGACTGAGCCAGGGCCCTTTTTCAGCGGAAGCCCAGGGAGAAAATCTATACAAGAGGTAACACAAATTTAACATAGAGGTTTATCAAAAATTACTAATTAAAAATAACTTTACAATATAAAATAGAGAAATAAAACTGTGACTTAGAGTACAGATTTTGCTGTTAACCGATAAGAAAATTCACAGAAAACAAATTGATTGTTACAGTATAGGAAGGGATAATAGAGATGTGAACATGCAGACTTCAGGAAAGGTAGGATATTAATGGGAGAAGGAGAAAAGGGTGAGTAAAGTTAAATAGAAGCTGAAGCAACATGAAGACAAAGAGGAGAAGACCAAGATAGAGGAGGATGAGACAAAAGCAGTAAAGAAGAAAAGGAAAGGAGAGGTCCAATAAAACATGAGATTAGAAAGTATTAGAGAAAGAAAGATCAGACATTGTTTTTACATTGGCATTTACAAGTGTTAAGTAGATTGATGCAGACACTGTAAATAGCAAGAAATAGCAAGAATTGATGTAGATGTTTGTGTAAATATTTATTTATTATGCTAATATGTTTTTTTCTGTATACAAAATTTCAATAAAGATATTAAAATTCTATTTAAGACTTGTACCAGTCTTGTTGTTTCAACAGAGGCAGTAAAATAGTCATGGATTGTACTCACACTAAATATGCACTGTTCCTGCACCTAACATCTGGGAAGCATTATCATGGCATACATTGCAAAATGGCCAGATTTAGCAGAGGCTTCTATCCCCTGGCCATCAGGCTACTAAACTCCAATAGCAACTTATATCTCATTTGGCATCAGGGACAGCAGGTAATATGATGACTGAGAAGCATAACCTTAAAAGATCTTTAATACACTGCGCGATTAATCTAACAGAGTATAATCTTATTTCTGTGCAATATCCACTGATGTTAAAACAGCATCCTATGCAATAAGTAACAACTGTGACATTCTGTGCAATAAATATCATGTTTCCATAGACTAGTGCCAAACGAATCCTGTGCAATAACAAGTAGCTGTGGAATTCTATGAAAATAAATACCGTGTCTCTTTAGCTTAATAAATGTTTGTTGATATGTAAAACAGTAAATATTATGTGGTAGGAATTTCTAAATGTAATAATGTGAATTGTTGTATATGTTAGATGTTTGCACATAGAGCCTAGAGTAATGTAATTTTGTTCAGTTGCACTTGTTGCGGAATCTGAATGACAATAACATTTACTTTGACTTTCACTTTGACTAAAGAAATGCTATCCACAGACATTTCTGCTTTTGATTGATGTTTTATTTCTAAAACATTAGTATTTTCATACTGGATTTGTTTCCACTTCTGGAAAAAAAATGACTGGTATATCCTCAGAGTCTACAGACCTGACTCATAGTTTAACAGTGCACCTTTTCATGTTTAAAGCCATGTTGTTTGCAGATGGCGGAGTTTCTGCATGTTCACTATTAGGTTCTATCTTGTTTGCCATGTGATTGGCTGCATTTTTTTTTTTTATTTTTATTGTTTTAGTGAATTTAAGTTTAGCTTTCAGAGCATTTTCTTGTGTAGAGCTAATTTTATACAAATCTTCTGTAATCCTTTTAAGTTGCACATTCAATAGTTCAATCGCACTGCACATACAGTATATATCTGTTTATCGAGTGTTAAGTTAGCCTCTTTTAATAGTCTACCCCTTTGATGATAACTCTAAAGTTTAAGAGATGCCAGCATTTTTAGGGTCATCTTCTCAATAACTGAAGAAACAAAGTAAAAATATAGTAGTAACTCCATGGAACATGAAAATGAAAAAAAGCAGTAAGAATGAGAATCATGCCTGCACTGTATAAGAGAACAAAATTGTTTTGCAATAATATATTAAAATACAAAACAAAAAAAAAGTAGAAAGAAAGAAAGAAAAAAAAAAAGCAAGTGAGACTAATGCCATAATAAGAACAATGGATGGCTTGCTAACCATTGTTGCTGATTATTGCTGTCTTACGTTTGGCCTACACTTGCCACTACTGTGGCAGATCTTGTGCTTGGGCCAAGGAAATTATAAAAAATGGACAAATGAAGAAAACCTGCAGTGATAAGTCCAGAGCTATTAAACAGTGAATACGCCAAAAAATTAAAATAATTGCTGGAACCATGAACTTTGGGTATAAACTTTAATAAACAAAACCACGAGTGTAACACACTTTCACCTTGCGGCTTCTTCAGGTGAATAGTAAGTTCCTTAAAAACACACCTTAAATAATCATTCAAAATAAGCCACATGAGAAAAAGTCATATTATCACTATACAAAAACTCATGTGATATATAAAAAGTCATGTGATATTTAAAATCATGTAATTTTAAAAAAAGGGGAGGGGCAGGAAGCAGCATTATAGCATGGAAGGCATCAGTATAGCAAAAGCTGTCATAAAAAAGTATTAACCAAACAAAAAAAACAATAAAAAAACATTTCACTTGCATTTGTAATTGTTTTAAGTATAGATTTATGCTAACCAAGCCATTAAGACCTGGTGCAATATGTCCCTTAAAACACAATATCCATTTTAGTTCTTATTTGTCAGTTGTCTTATGTCACCCCATCTAAGTAGTTTACAGATATCTTTTAAAATCATGAATTTAAAAGAATGTTTCTCATCTATGCCAGTTATATGTCTGTAAAGTGCATTGGTTACTATTTTCCTTCTAAGCTCTGAAAGTTGATTGCCTATTCTCCTTTTTACTTCTGGTTTAATTTGCCTATATAATAGGCAGGACATTGGCCGCATTTAGCTAAATAAACAATGTTACTAGTATCACAGTTACCATATGCTTTTAATAAAAATTCTCTACCATTCACTGAGTGTATGATTTTCTTCTCTGTGTATATCTAATCACAATAAACACAATTGTGGCATTTATAAGTGCCAGATTTAGGACTAGAGAAAAAAATATTATTATCAAAAACTGGTTGCTCCTTGTAGCATAACTTATTTTTCATGTTGTTATTTCTTCAATAACTAAAGGACATCATTAGGTTCTGGTATATCTCTAAGCGATGGCCAGAATTTGCATATAATTTGTTTCACAGTTGTTATACAGTTATTAAATTTTAGGTTAAATCTTACTCTTTCTGAATTGTTCTGTCTAGTCTTTCTTTGAATAAAGGTTAGTTATCCAGAGAAATATATATATATACATGCATATATAAATATATATATATATATATATAAACAGTGGATATAAAAAGTTTACAATGAGACCACAATAAATCATTTCAAAACTTTTCCAACCTTTAATGTGACCTATAACCTGTACAATTCAATTGAAAAGCAAATAAATCTGTTAGGGGAAAAATATAAAAAATAAAAAACGTAGAATAAGCTGGTTGCATAAGTGTGCACACCCTTAAACTAATACTTTGTTGAAGCACCTTTTGATTTAATTACAGCATTCAGTCTTCTTGGGTAGGAATCTATCAGCTTGGCACATCTTGACTTAGCAATATTTGACCATCTTCCTTGCAAAAGCCCTCCAAATATATCAGATTGTGAGGGCATCTCTTGTGCACAGCTCTCTCTCTTCAGGTCACCCCACAGTTTCTCTATTGGATTTTGGTCTGGGCTCTGGCTGGGCCATTCCAAAACTTTAATTTTCTTTTGGTGAAGCAATTCTTTTGTTGATTTGGATGTATGCTTGGGGTCATTATCGTGTTGAAAGGTGAAATTCCTTTTCATCTTCAGCTTTCTAGCAGACACCTGAAGGTTTTGGGCCAAAGGTGACTGGTATTTGGAACTTCATATTCAGCTTTCTAGCAGACACCTGAAGGTTTTGGGCCAAAAGTGACTGGTATTTGGAACTGTTCATAATTCCCTCCACCTTGACTAAAGCCCCAGTTTCAGCTGAAGAAAAGCAACCTCAAAGCATGATAATGCCACCACCATGCTTCACCATGGGAATGGTGTTCTTTTGGTGATGCAAAGTGTTGTTTTTGCACCAAATGTATCTTCTGGAATTGTGGCCAAAAAGTTCAACCTTGGTCTTATCATACCATAACACATTTTCCACATGCTTTTGGGAGACTTGATGTATTGCTTTGCAAATTTTAGCCAGGCATGGATGTTTCTCTGTGTAAGAAAAGGATTCCGCCTTGCAACCCTACCCATAGCCCAAACATATGGAGAATATGGGAGATTGTTGTCAAATGTAGTACACAACCAGTACTTGCCAGAAATTCCTGCAGCTCCTTCAGTGTTGCTATAGATCTCTTGGCAACCTCCCTGACCAGTTTTTGTCTTGTTTTTACATCAAATTTGGAGGGACGTTCAGTTCTTTGCAACGTCACTATTGTCACATGTTTTCCCCACTTTTTGATGACTGTTTTCACTGTGTTCCATGGTATATCCACATCTGTGGAAATTTGTTTGTACCCTTCTCCTGACTGATACCTTTCAACAATGAGATCCCTTTGAAGCTTTGTAAGCTGTCTGCAAACCATGGCTTTTGCTGTAGCAGGCAACTGAGTAAATGTCAGGAAAATCCTGCTAGGACAGCTGAACTTTATCTTGGGTTAATCAGAGCCTCTTTAATTGATGGCAGGTGTGTACCCAAGAAGACCGAATGCTGTAATTAAATCAAAAGGTGCTTCAACCAAGTATTAGTTTAAGGGTGTGCACACTTATGCAACCAGCTTATTGTATGTTTTTATTTTTTATATTTTTTCCCCTAACAGATTTGTTTTTCAATTGAATTGTACAGGTTATAGTCACATTAAAGGTTGGAAAAGTTTTGAAATGATTTATTGTGGTCTCATTTATTTATATCACAAAAACATGGTATTTTAACAGGGGTGTATAAACTTTTTATATCCACTGTGTGTGTGTGTGTGTCTGTGTGTGTGTGTGTGTGTGTGTGTGTGTGTGTGTGTGTGTGTGTGTGTGTGTGTGTGTGTGTATATATATATACACATATATATATATATATATATATATATATATATATATATATATATATATATATATATATATATATATACATATACATATATATCTATATATATGTGCATGTGTGTATGCCTGTGTCTGTGTGTATGTACATCTCTCTCTCTCTCTCTCTCTCTCTCTAGATATAAATATATATATATATATATATATATATATATATATATATCTATAGGAATAGGAGCCTTTTATAATCTTGAAATACTGAAATGTCAAATTTCAGTATCTCGAGACTATAAACCCGAATGTTTAAAATAGTGAAAGTTCATAATTGCGAATTTGAATATCTCAAATTCGCGGTTATGGCCTTCCGCTACGTGATGTCCGGGATTGTGTGTTTATGGTGCGCGGTGCCATGTGTTCATCTAAGTGTTTTGTCATGTAAGTGAGTGTTTTGTAAGGGATTTGAGTGGGGGTTAGAGTGTGTTTGAGTGTGCTGATATGTTTGATGTGTGTGTGTGAGGGACTGGAGAATGTGTGTGTGTGTGAGTTTGCTTTTGTTTCCTGTTTGAGCAATCTTGGATTTAGTATATATATGTAGGGGGATGTGGGGTGCAGTCCCCCACATGGGGTGCAGGGGCTTGCCCCTGCTTATGTGTGTATGAGTTGTGTATGTGTGTAGTTTTTGTTTGTTTATGCTGTGATGTGAGTGTTGTGTATGTATGGTGTGGTGTATGCGGTTTGTTCTATGTTTTGAATTTCGCGGTTTTGGGCTCAGAGATACTGAAATTTGATGTTTCAGTATTTCGAGATTATGAAGTGAATATATATATATATATATATATATATATATATATATATATATATATATATATTTATATACATATTTATATATATATATATATATATATATATATATATATATATACACACACACATATATGAGTGCATTCAGTCTGTGTGGATACCTGTTTGTTCAACATTATTTTATGCTGTGTGAATGAGTGAATGTCGCTATATGTGACGGCATTATTGTGTCAATGTAAGTTTGTGTGAATGTGTATGTATGCATTAGATGTGTGCTATTAGGTTAGGGGTATGGGTTGGCATGCAAGAAGTTTTTATGGGTGTGTGAGGTTTTAGTTGTCATTCACTTAGTATCTGCAGTATGGGCATTTTTTTTGTAATGTCAGTACTGAGTGAATGGTACTGATGTGTATGGGTTTTTATTTAGTGCATGTATTGTTACAGTGTATGGGTTATGTCGTCTGAGGGTAGTGTGTGTGTGTGTGTGTGTGTGTGTGTGTGTGTGTGTGTGTGTGTGTGTGTGTGTGTGTGTGTGTGTGTGTGTGTGTGTGTGAATGTGAGTTATGCAGGATGCTGGACTGGAGTGATAGACTAAGAATTTGCCCTTCCTCTACTGCTGAGTTGTATAAATAGTTAGCAGGGGTGTGGGGGCACAGACCTCCACATGGGAGATGCAGGGGGTTTCCCCTCTGAAAAAAAAAGTTTATTAGTGTTTTGTGTTTTATGTGTGCCTGTTTTTTAGGGTGTTGTCAGTGGTGCAGGTTGTGTTTTTCTTTTGTAATTTGAGATTCAGTCTTTTATGGTTTCAGTGTCAGGTGATTTTGCACTGTTTGTGTTGCTCATATATTGATCTCTGTTGAGAGTATTTGACCATTGTTGATATAATCATACAATTATGTATTTGTATGTATGTATGCATGTGTATATACATGCAGTCTACAAAAATCGCACACTTGTATAATCAAAAATAGCTTACTAATAAAAAACAGCCCCCTGCAATAACCACACAAAAAAAAAACAGAATAAAAATATCATAATAACATATGAATGGCAGAGTGTTATAGTCTTTAACATTGCTGCCTCACAGCACTTGGTTTCCAGTTGTACACTGGTTAAAATTGCTGCCTCACAGCACTTGGTTTCCAGAACACTTCTTGGTGAGGGTGCCTTCTTTGAGGAGTCTATATGTCCTTCATGTGTTCGTGTGGCTTTTTATTGAGTACTCCAGTTTTTTCTCATGACCCAAATATATATTGCAGGAAAACTGGAATTCTTCCAAGCTAGACATTCCTCCGGATTTATGAAGCCCCTTATAGCACGCAAGATTAGTTTAAGAGCTATTTTCGGCAATATGGCTAACGTGCGATCCAGGAACGAGCTCCCGGGACGTGCACGTGAGCTCTTATGCTAATCCTGCACGGACCGAGCTCCTGTATGCAAATTACCCTCATTTACAGGTGAAAACCATGCAAATGAGGGTAATATGTGATTCAGAAAGCTGGCAGCTGTCCGTGTAGGATGAGTGCAGTGTGCAGAAATGTACTCGGTTAGTAACCAAGTACAGTTCTGCAATCTACAAAACGGAGCTATGACAGCTCCAAATAAAGGCTGCACATCATTGAGGAAGCATGCCAATGTCCAAGTAGAAGGCCATTGGCATTGCAAACTGTAATAAAAAAATAAACATAAACAACTTTTAATTTTCTTTTCGCCAAGTTTGCCTGGTTAAGCATAGAACAGCGACGCACAAACGGGATCGGGGGGGAAATAATAAAATAAACCTAAAATAAGCATGCTAACTAAAATCAGTATTCTGTCATGCAAGTCAGTGTCAGGCAGAAGACAACCTGGCCAGTGAGTAATGGTTGCTAAGGGGGAGGCTCAATGTGGGACATGTAACTATGCATTAGCAGGCAATCCTATGCAAATGAGGGAAAGGTTAGTAAATCCCAGATTTTTCCAGGGTGTGAGGCAGGTCCCAAGAGTGTAAGAGTATAAATAACTGGGTGCAAGACTAGGATATAGGTGACATAATGTGTGTGTTTGTCAGGCATACTGTAAGTGGATTGGAGACCTGTGGCTCGGGATTGCTCCTAGCTAAACCTGCCTAGCACTCTTTACAAAGTGTAAGCGGGTGTGCGCACCGCGCACCAGGTTTTACAAGAAGAAAAAGGAAGTTAAACCAGGAAAAAGCAGCTCTGTGTACATTTGAGCACTCTGTTTGCGCGGCGCACACACGGGCCTAAACACGGAGGCAATGGGAAGGGAAAACAGCAGTAGGAAGGTAATCAAGGAGAACTAGCTGAGCTGCCAGGTGAAATGTATCAGAATCAGCTAATCACACAGGAAGCAGACCAGCCCAGCCCAGAACACCACTATAAACCAAGAAACACCTACCCCCTGTTTTTTCCACGCTCCACACCACTGGTGTATACAAGCTGGGAAATTTTAAAACCAAACCTACAAAATGAGAAGGGCTGCAGCAGGCAACATAGAACAACATGTGCAAGAGGCTGAGGGTGGTGAGGATGTCAATGCTGCCGAACAACCCACAGTGAGGAGACTGAGAAGAGTGCACAGACCCAGGGTAATCTACCAGAGGCTACATGAGCTGGAGATAGAGGAGTGCTATAGGGTGGACAGAGACATCCTACAGCAAATCGTTGAGCTGTGAAGGCCACACCTGACACACCACACTGGCGGAGGGGAACCTATCCCAGTGAATACCAAGGTATGTGTAGGGCTATGTATACTAGCCACAGGTACCTACCAAACTACAACTGGGGATAACATGGGCATCTCACAGGCATCAGCATCCTGAGTTTTCCACCAGTTCCTGGATGCCATGTCAGCACATGCTAGTGAGCACATATATTTCCTCCACACACGTGAGGTGTTGACCCGCAATATGCGTCTCTTCCACCAAATAGCTAACTACCCTGGGGTAGTGGGTGCTACAGACTGCACGCACTTATGCATCAAAGCACCACCCAGAGAGCAGGGTAGGGCCTACATCAACCACAGGGGCATCCCCTCCATCAACTACCAGGTCATATGTGATGCCCAGGGCATTATACTGAATGTAAGTGCTGGCTGCCCTGGAAGCTATGACGATTCACACATATGGCAACTGATGCAGCTGTACCACAGATTTGCTGATGTGGACATCCCCTACGGTCACCTAGTTGGGGATGCTGGGTACCCACTGGAGCCGTGGCTGATGACACCCACCAGAAATACACACACACCTGAACAACAACTTCATAATGATGCACACGCACAGGCCAGACATATAATAGAGCATGTTTTTGGGATGCTCAGGTCATGATTCCAGTGTCTGGACAAATCCGGTGGAGCTCTGCAGTATTCACCAGCTACATATACCCAAATAGTAATGGTATGTGCTATGCTACACAATATGATCCTACGGAAACATCTGCAGCAGGAACAGCATGGGGCAGGGCCACACAGCTGCCCACCAATGCCAAGGCCTATACAGGTACAGAGTGACTCAGAGGAGGAACAACCTGAGCCTGCCCCGGTAGGCAGAAGGGGGCATTCCCAGTATGCCCTAGCCTTGGCAAAGAGGCAACGCATAGAATATGCACTGACACAGTAGGGCCCCAGGGAATGACACCTCTCTCTGACTCGCACTGACAGTAAAAGCGATGCCAAACATGACACTACCTTTGCCTAACCATGTATAGGGAGTGTACTATGTGCATCCGACATAGGCAGCCCACCAGCACCATCCTCAAGTCTGGCACACTCTCAAGGTAAGTCAATCAACCTACCAATTGCCAAATGGAGTAGAAGGTGTTTTTACCTGTAGCTATGGTATGGATGTGAACATGCAAGGGAATTGGGTGGCTGGATGTCAAGGCAGCAGAGAGTAGACACCCATAGTGGCAGCATGAGATCTGTAACACATACTGGAGTCACCATAGTAGCCAGTACTACACAGGGTGACAAAACCCACTGCAGGAAATGGCCTGAGCGACAGGGGTGTCAATAAGAGTCACACATACCAGTCAGGAAGGATCACATACCCAACAACAGTCTCAGCCAGCAGGACAGGTGAAGACAAACACAAACAAATGCTGTACTATGGCCTCCAAATGTGCCCTATGGTTAACTTCTGCCCCAGGCCTACACAGACAGACCACAGCAAGTCAGGCAGTCAGATGTAAGTTGTGAAGGCTAAGAAGTCAGACACTAATATGTAGGTAAACAAACCTAGGATCTGTACTACACTGGTAAGCCCTAGCCAGCAGGATAGGTAAGACTACAGACTGAAATGGAGTACCTGGCATACCAGTATAGTCCTAGCAAATGTGTACAAGTTTCAGGTGGGCCCCCCATCCAAAGTACACATGGAGTAACAGTCAGGTGTGCCCCCCCCCCAACTCCTGTGTAGAACAGTAGAAACAGTCAGGTGCCCCCCCCCCCCGCTATGCAGAAATGTAGCAACAGTCAATGGCAAATGACCAATGGAAACCCTGCAGACACAGCATGCTACCTGCCGGTGAACAACAAAAGGTCAGCACCACAGTATAAACAACCTGGACGTGATCCACACATGCAACATAGATGGCCATACTGGGCATGCTCACACACTTAGAGGAATGAAGGCAATGTCAGTCAACAACATACTGAGAGGTCATACTGGGCATGCTCACACACTTAAACACATGAAGGCCATGTCTGCAAACACCAGTGGACCAGACATATCTGGAAGTTGCAGTTCTCAGCATTGACACATGTCAATATGCATCAATTCTGCCTTGCACACACACACTGGATAGGAATACAGACAAATATGTAAGGATAACACACTATAATAAGCCACAGGTACATGGGCATAGATGTGTGGAAGAGGGTGACCATGACAAGGAGCCGTGCGGGCCTGTCCCAACTGGCACACAGCCAAAGGGCCCCCAACACATGAGGTGCAGATGTAACCCACTGTGGATACTAGCCACCAGTACCTGTCAGCATGATAGATGCACTCCTCAGCATGGAGAACATCAACGTCTGTGCAGTAACTGAAACCTGGTTCAAGGCTCCTGAGAGCACCCCAGCGCTACCAGGCTATACCTCATATCATGCTTTTCGGCCCCAAAACCCGGGCCAAACCACAAAGGGAGGGGGAGTGTCCATATTCATCAAGGACACCCACACCTCCAGGTTAGTAGCAACACATGAAGCATCAGAGACCATACAGGTGCAACTAACCATAGGCAAAACTGCTATACAACTGGTAGCATGTTACAGACCACCCTCCCAATCTCAGAAACCCCACTCAGCCTTCCTGAAGACATTAGAGGATATGAATGTATCACAAAATACCACATACTAGGAGACTTCAACTACCCAAACATAGATTGGGTACATTATTCTAGCCCTAACACCCTAGCCCAAAGGTTCCTGGAATTCATAAATTCAAATGCACTGGAACAACTAGTCACCTCTCCCACTAGGGGAGATAATATACTAGACCTGATCATCACAAACATGGGGACAAAATGCTCCACACCGGAGGTATACCCCTCACTAGTGAGATCTGACCACAAACTAATCACCCTGGATATACATATCCCACCTCCACCCCCAGCACAAAAGACCACAGTGAAAAACTTCTCAAAAGCAGACTTCACTCTTCTTAAGACTGAGATGGTATCCTTTAAGCCCACTGGGCCAGTTGGTACCACATCCCACCACAATGCCGAATCCTTCACAAATGCTTTCTATGGACATCTCCAAGGATGCATGGATCATGCAATCCCAAATAAATCCAAGTCCCTCTCCACCAAAGGCAAGCGTCCTGTCTGGTGGACCTCAGCCATTAACAAATTGTATAACAAAAGAAGGAAGCTACTGCACGTCAGAGCAAAATCCCATAAAGGGAAGACATCTCTGATCAACATTAGCAGAAAACTACATTCTCTCATAAAAACATCCAAGGCCAACTTTGAGAGAAAAATCGCTAAGGACACTAAAGATAACCACAAAGCCTTCTTCAGCTATGTTAGAAACCTGGGTGGAAACCCTCAGATATGCTCAGAGTTAGTTCACAACAACAAAAAATACACTGAAACCACAGATATTGCCAACATTCTGGCTGACAGGTTCAGTGCAAATTTCTCCCCTCCTCACCCCAAAAGAAGAAATACTTATCCCAGCTGAATGTAATCTCCCTGTCATCTCAGATGTCCAAGTGAGAACCGCCTCAACAAAGCTAAAAACACAGCATCAATGGGACCTGACGGTATCCCGGGTTGCGTGCTACGTGAACTCCAAGAGGAGCTAAACCCGCACATAAAAATGCTATTTAACCTTAGCCTTACTACAGGATATGTACCTGAACACTGGCGTACAGCAACAGTGGTCCAACTCCACAAAGGGGGTACCTCTACAGACCCTGGGAACTACCGCCCCATAAGCTTAACCAGCCTGGTCTGCAAAGCTATGGAAAGAATCATTATGGAACTCATAAATAGAAACATAGGGGACCTACAGACACTTGACCCCACCCAGTTCGGCTTTGTAAAGGGCAGATCCTGCCTTTTGAACCTGGTTGACTTTTTCGAAACAGTCACTAGAGCCATTGATGAGGGCAAAGCAGTCCATACAGCCTACCTGGACTTGGCTAAGGCCTTCGACACAATACCCCACTCAGGCATCATAGATAAGCTCAACAGCTTAAACGTAAACCCTTATGTCACTAGATGGGTTGCAAACTGGCTAAAGGACAGAACCCATAAAGTTAAAATCGCTGGAGCAATGTCAGACTCAAAACCAGTCACAAGTGGTGTCCCACAGGGATCTGTCCTGGGACCCCTCTTGTTCGGCATTTATTTCTCAGATGTTAAAGCAAATATGGGAGGGTTGTGGCTGACAAAGTTCGCAGATGACTGCAAACTAGGCGCCATAGTCGATACACCAGCGGACACATACATCCTACAAAAAGGCCTCACAGAAACAGACAACTGGTGTCGGAGTCACGGCCTTAAACTAAATGCCAAAAAATGTATAGTCATCCCCTTTGGGAAAAACAAAGTACCCACAAATTATCACATAGACAGCAACCCACTGAGTACAGACAAAGTAATCAGAGACCTAGGGACCCAAGTTGACAGCGACCTCTCATTTGACACCCACGTTGCCAAAGTGGTTAGAAAAACATTCTACCTTGCACACCTCATCATGAAGGGATTCACATCCAGATCCAAGGATGTCATTGTACCCCTATACTCCTCCCTCATCAGACCCATGATTGAGTACAATGCCCCATTTGGTATGTACCTCACCCGGCATTTGCAACAGCTGGAGAGACCACAAAAGTACCTCACCAAGAGGATCAAGGGTCTCCAACATATGTCCTATTCTGCCAGACTAAAGAAACTTAAGCTCTATTCAGTAGCATACCGCCTGCTCAGAGGTGATCTCTGCCTGACGTACAAGGCCATGTCCAATCAGGATCTGATGGACATGCTCCACCACAAAAAATCCAAATCCATCAGGACCATGAGAGCTAAAGACTTAAACCTCGGCACAAGTATGAATAGGACATGGTGGAGGGATAGATTCATAACCCAGAGGCTTCCCATGATTTGGAACAAGATCCCAGTTCATATTAGGCAGAGCCCCTCACTGACTCTCTTCAAGAGAAATCTTGATGAGTGGATGGGAGATCGTAAGTTTACCCCAGGGGTCACATCTGTGTCACTGCTAGACAGGGGCACAGTAAACTAATTCTATTATATAAGGAGACCTTCATTGTGTCACTACTAGACAGAGGCACAGTATTCTAAATTTATTCTGTACATTTTTGTACCATTTCATGGGGTGGCAAAAGCCACATCACTATGGCTAGGCTTACAAATGCCCCAGGGCAGATAGCCTAGTACTAAACTATGAAACTATGAAACTATGTGCGTGCCAGCTGTGCAACAAGATTGTACAAGGAAGCAGCTCTCTAGTAGCTGTATACACGCACCTGTGAAATATGACCCCATGTGTGCCCACATGTGGCATGTTACCCCTACATGAAAGAGGTATTGGTCCATGCACGCACTGCCCTCCCCATAGAAGGAGTATGACCAGCCTGCTGAGGTCATCCAATGTGAATTACACCTTTGGGAGAGCTATAGCTCAGTAATAAGCATGGCGCATCCCATAACTGCGCACTGCTGTAGTGACAGAGTAGTTAGGTAGTAGTACTAACCCCAGACCTGTCAATTGTGTGAGTGTGTGTTTGTGTGTGTGCCTGTCTGCCTCTGACTGTAGAGTGAAATGCTAGTTAGGCTACTCACACTCCAGGCAATACATATATTCAACTTTGCCAAGGCTGCTGATGTCACTCACCTAAAAGTACACCTCTGGGAACATGATAGCCCAGTAATCACCGTAGCACGTCCTGTAACAGCGTAGTGCTGTAGTGTGATAAACTCATTTGGTAGGTGTTCGAACCCAAGCCCTGGCAACTGTGTGTGTGTCTGAATGGGTAGAGAGCAATGCTTTTTAGGCTACTCACACTCCATACAATACATATACTCTACTTTGCCAAGGCTGCTAATGTCACTCACCTAGAAGTACACCTCTGGGAACATAATAGCCTAGTAATTACCATAGTGCATCCTGTAACTGCGTACTGCTGTAGTGTGATAAACTAGTTAGTAGGTGTTCGAACCCCAGCCCTGGCAACTGTGTGTGTGTGTGAATGGGTAGAGAGCAATGCTTTTTAGGCTACTCACACTCCATACAATACAAATACTCTACTTTGCCAAGGCTGCTTGATGTCACTCACCTAGAAGTACACCTCTGGGAAATTGATAGCCCAGTAATCACCGTAGCACATTCTGTAACTGCGTACTGCTGTAGTGTGATTTAGAACGGTGATAGTGTTCCATCTCTATCCATGCCACTGCCGGATGTGATGTGCGTATCTCAGTGTCTGCGTATGGAGCAATGCATTATAGGCTACTCGCTCGCAGTACATTACAAATGCCCTACTTTGGTAGTGCTGCTGATGTCATTAATTGTGAAATGCATCTTTGGGGAAGATGGACTTCAGTAATGTCCGTGGCGTGTAATATAACTGCGCAGTGCTGTAGTGTAGTAAACTAGTTAGGTAGGAGTTCTACTCCCAGACATGACAGGTGTGGGTGTGGGTGTGTGTGTGTGTGTGTGTGTGTGTGTGTGTGTGTGTGTGTGTGTGTGTGTGTGTGTGTGTAACTCAGATCCTGTGTCAAGGTGGTTGTGAGTCTGTGACACATGTGGGCAATGTGGAGGGGTTTTGCTAATTTCATTTATGGTGGCCCTACTACATATCACAATGTCAACCATACAGGGATAACAGATGTAAATGGCTGAGAGGCTGGGGTGCAAAACCATACCCATACATGTGACATCAAGGCTTGCCAGTCACAATTAACAACCCCACTGTGCCTTCCCATGTGACTCACAATGGACATGCCATGCCTGACAACATGGCCTGTATGGACAGATGACACTGATATCAGGAAATGCTGTTAGCATGCTATCAATGTAGGTGCAGGGTAAATCTGCTGGCCAGTACCACTCTCTGCCAAATGTGGGCAAGACTGGCACATCTGATGATAATCTGTGTTCACAGCATGGGCCAGACACCCCAGGTACAGTTCCACATGTCACTGTACATGCATGTAGGAGGTGTGCACATCCTAGACACCATCCAAGTCATGGACTAGGGAACACATACATGGCAAGTGATGCACAGCATGGGCCAGACACAATAGTCACCCAGGTGACTGGAAGACGGATGCAATACCCACCTGTGCAGGCAAAATGCAGAAGCTACAGGCCTGTGCCACAATGCAGACCATTGTTATGTGGGCTGATGCCAAGGTATACCCATCGCCTACCCATGTATAGCCTGCTGGCACTATTGGCCACCACACACCCATGCAGACATGCACCCATGCATGTCCGAACTGGACCCTGTGTGTTTGTGTGTGTGTGTTGTATGGTGCGTATGTCCACATCCACATGCACTACTCCCCCCAGGGCACAGTGAAGCATGCCACCTTATGTCTGACACCCCCTCATACTCACTGCCCATATGACATCCATATTACCTGTGTGGTGCATGTGTTCCCTGCACATTGATGTGTTGTGGCAATCCCACTAGTGGCGGGTTGCACTCCTGGCCCTGCCAAGTGTGTTAATGTGTGTGCACCCCTGTGTGAGTGTGCCTGTGCTGACGCTGGCACCTGTTCATGCAGACAGGCGCATGTACATCACCTACTGTATATCTACTGTATCCCTGTTGCAGATGTCACTCACCATCACATATATGTTCTGAGTGCTCCCCACCAGATAACCCATGTGGCACATCCAATAACAACATTGAACTATGATAGCACTACATAGTTGTCAGGTGTTTGATATCCTGTGCTTGTAGGTGTGTGACACAAACATGCATCAGTTTTACCCTCCCACCCCTCCCTGACATGTATTTGTCTCTGTCTGCTTCTCCCACTCCCTCTCTGGTGGATGTGGAGGGCCACACCTGCATTACGTAGGCAGCAGCATGTGTATTTAACGTGATGCTCATGATCAGCTGATGGCCTCTGCACAAACTGCAGCCCTTCCCTAGCCGATTGCATGTGGAACAGGTGTGGTAACATTCCCATAGCCAATTGCATGGAAATGCACTTCAATACCTAGGAATATCCTGGTGGTGTTGGCCCTTGTCTGTCACTGTGAGCAGGAGCTAGAATTGTCGTTTGGCAAACAGCATTTCAGATGGGTTGAGGAATTACCTCTAACAACATACACTGTGGGAAGAGAGCAACAAACAGGAGGGGGATGTGCCTGACCTAACTACGAACTGTAAGTGCTGCTATACTGCATATGGAGTAATGTTGGATTAACAGTGTTTGTCTGGATATGCCTGTCGTACATGTCACAATACCTGCCATGTCAGTTCCATGTATATCAGGAATCCCCATCTGCAGGCTCATCTGCAGACTGGGTAGTGCTGTGCCTTTGGTGTCATGTGTTAGCCACGATGCATCTATCCATGGAATGCAGAAGGTAGTATGAGGATTGCAGTCTGTTGATGGTGAAGGCAGTGCCAGTTACTGACTACATATCCATCATTGGACATATGTTGTAACAAGCCCCGTTACAATGGAAGATTAATGAGGGTATCACAGCAACATATCTATACTGGCCCTGTGTATGTGCTGTCAGCCACACCTCTGTCAACCTTTGTACATATGTCATGCGTGAAGTGGTGCATATGTGCTGTACACCATAAATAGTGTCATCATATCTGATAACATGCCAGTGATATATCAGTGTGCTACACATGTCATGTACAGTAGGGGATACACTTAATGCCATACCCTGGAAATTCTGTGGATGTTTGTACAGTACTGAGGTCTGTATAGTGATGGTGAATGTCGGCAGTGTGTGTATAGTTAATATGTACTATGGCCTCTGTACAGACTGTGGTAGATGTCAGTGTTCTAGCTCCCCTTCTAGCTGTTGTTACATGCTGCCCCACTGTATGGTACTGTTTTACCTTACATGTGTATAGGACCATACATACACATGTCCAATACCACAGACAGCCATCAGACCAGACTGTGTAGCAGCCCAGTATATGTAGGGTCATTCTGTGAGTGGCACATATGAGGATGGTGCAGGACAGATAGTCCATATACTGTACTATTATGCTAGTGTACTATATGTGGCTGTGGCTGTGTTCACACTGGTTGTGGTTATGCACTGTCACACAGGTGTATCCTACCCTGTGCTGTGACATGGCTGTTGAGCCTGCTTTATATGCAGGTACTGTAACATGATAACCTTAGGATGTCTGTCAGTAGCCAATGGCACACATGTTATGTGCAGATGTCATCTTCCACACACACCATGTCTGTGACAACAATCCCAATGACAGTAGCAAATGTCTATTAATATACCAGCTATACATACCAGACATCCCCTTGCACTACTGCATTGCGACTATAGGGGCTGGGGTAGGGCTACACTCCATGTCCAGGACATATGGTGGGACGATATGGACATGTACTTTTCCAGATAGCCATATATTTACACATATATATATATATATATATATATATATATATATATATATATATCTGAGTACACTTGTGTAGTACTTCCAATTACCACTGTCATGGCAACCACCCACTATGACTCCCTACATCATGTGGGCGTATTCCCTGTACATTCCCTGTGTGATGGACAACCTTCCTGTGTGTGGGCATCAATGTTACAGACAGCAGGTAGCAATACCTCTTATAGGAGAACCTGCACACTCAGGGCAGCCACATATATGTAGGAGGATCAGGACATACAGACAGACTGTGAGAAGAGTGGTGTAATGCTTTGCATATTAATGGTGTTACAGAGTATGTGTGAGTGTGCACATACTAGTTTACCTTGGACTGCAGTCTGTTTGCATAGCTCACTACTGTGGGCCTATCCTCTAGCTGGACAGAGGTGTGCCTATCATGTGTTGTCTGTCCACCACACAGGTCCTGTGTCGGATATTACACTGGCAGTCTGTGTGTGTTGCATGCTAGCAGTACATGGCTATATCCATTTGTGTACCTGATGTCGTATTCCTGCATAAGGGTATGTTGCAACACATCCTGTAACACCAGCATGTTCCAAGGTGTGTAACTACAATATTGCATGTATGGCCCTATGTTCCTGCCTTTGTCCTCCACATATATGGCAGCCTTTGTCCTGCTGTGATACTGGAGGGGTTGTTAGGTAATGGCCTATCATTAACTACTGCTAGCATTCCTACTATCATCCCAGTCATAGCGTGGACACCCACAATATTTGCTGGCCAGGGACCATACATGTGACAGATACATTGACATTACCACAAGTAATGAATGTCCCCCTAGGGCTTGACTACAGGGTGTAATTGGAGGCTGCTGAACTACATCTGATATTGTTGACTGTTACGTATTGTGCAGGCAAATCCATTGTCAACTGTTGTACATATTGAAGGGCTTAGCCTGGACACCACAGTATGTTATATATCTGCACTGTCTGCATCTACTGTTTTGTGTGGGCCTTGCATCCATCACTGGTTATATACATCAACATCTATGTGCTGTCAGTAATGGCATACATTATTGTATGGTACACAAATAAAGGTTGTCTGTGTATACATACCTGTGCGTCATGTCATGTCCTTTGAATTGTGAGTGGGTATATATGCAATGTAAGTATCCCCTTTGTGGGTCTGGTTGTCACACCACACATGTCACAGGTACCGGTTACAGGGCTTGTGGCTGGGGATATACATTGCACCCAGTATGTCCACACTACTGCTACACATGTATGCTACTAATACCCTTTGTCTGCATATATGTGTATGTACCCATATATCCTATATATCATATATCTATATCTACCTGCACATGATTGTCAATGTATGGATGTTTGTGCATATCTGTACCATTATAATGTCTAGCCCTTCAACATAGTACATTCCCTGTGGTACAATGGCGTATCTGCATGATATGTTACAAATATTGGCCTGAAATGTACAGGTGACATGGATAACTGTTGGAGCATTGTAGCTGTGTTGTGGTGGGTCCTGCTGTCAAGTACTGCATGTGCTGGATATTGCATTGCACAGCATATCCATTAGGGCTGGGGGGGGTTACATAGCAGTAATTACCAGGTGTTTCTCATTTGTGCCCACACCCCTGTTAACTGTGCTAATGGTCTGTTATGTAGTACGGAGTGGGCCAGGAGTCCATTCCCATGTGGAAATTATATACACATGTCTATCTGTATATATATATATATATATATATATATATATATATATATATATATATATATATATATATATATATATATATATATATATATATATATGGTTCTACCTCACATAAACGAAACACCACAACACCGACAACGCAATCACCGACACCACATAACCGACAGTACAAAAACACGAAATCCCACATGCCCGACAACGAAATAACCGACGGTACACAAACACGAAACCTCATACACTTCACACACCACAATCAACAACCAAAACACATTCCCGTCCAAAATCACATACACAACACAAGCACACCAAAATCCCTACAAACCCACACTAAACCATACATACACAACTACCTACAACCCTGACCCAAACCCTAACCCTAAGGTCCGTCACTACCGCACTTACCTGACCCGCTCCCTAACCCTAACTCACTTATCCGCCCCTAACCCAAACACAATCACTACCGCACACTTACCTGACCCGCTCCCTAACCCTAACTCACTTAACCCACCCCTATCCCCACTTACCTTACTCGCACCCTAACGTCCGTCACTACCGCATACTTACACAGCCTTTTCCCATTTCGGCATCCTCGGCGTCGGTGCTTTCATCCGTCGGGTCGGTCTTCTGCTTGTCGATCTTCTAGGTCCCGTCGCGTCGGTCTTCTGCGCTGTAGATCTTCTGGGGCTTGCGATTTCCCTGTCGATGTTCCGGCGTGTCGTTGAAGTGAGGTAGAACCATATATATATATGGGTCCCTATCTATTCGTCGACAATTCATTTCACTGACACTCATTTCGTCAACAGTTCATTTCGTCGACAGAAAGATGTGCCCCCTTCCGCAATGTTGTGCAACCCTGGAGTTGATATATATAGTTAGGGGGGTGTGGGGGGCGAAGCACCTGCACCTGTCTGGCAAATACCTAGGAACTGATGCCATTAAATAC
>NC_056745.1:1079976972-1080021972 GCF_019279795.1 Protopterus annectens
GGGTGTGGCTGCTCATTGGGTGATGCCATGAACACTTTTGCTTACATCCCTGTGGCTGTCCGTTTAGACCCACTACAGCCAACACCTGCACACCTTAGACCCATAACTAGCTACCCATAGTTCCCCCACCCACACCTCCTCTACAGCACTCATCCTTACTATGGGTGCAGGTCGGGTCTGAACACACCACTACACGCTGATCACTCTCCACTTCACAGGACCCATCTCATACGTTGTCTCAACCCATGGGTCATCAGGCTTTCCCACCCTTGTATTCTGGGTATGTACACACCCCATCCAGAAAGGTCATCACACTGGCTTCCTCCCATAATATGACAATTTTTGGGGTGTCCCGCAAGAGATGCTCCTGTCTGTGTTCCAAGATTAGATTCACGGGTCCACTGTGTACCCCCCCCCCGGTTGTATCCTGCCTGTGGTCTGGGGAGCTGTGGACTATTTACATTGTTTGTGGGTTTCTGTGTATGCCTCCTCTGTCCGGCTGGGGGGGAAAAGGTCATGCTACATGTTACATGATTCTTGCTTGGGCCCCTCACTTCTATTGGCATAGCTTGTGAACATATGCCATTCTTGTGTGCTGTTTCCTATCATAGCTATATATATATAAATATGTGTATAATGTACGCACATATATATATCTATATATATATATTTATATATATATATATCTATATATATATATATATATATATATATATATATATATATATATCTATATATATATATATATATATATATATATATATATATATATGTGTGTGTATAATCTACGCACACACACATATATATTTTCTTCTTCTTCTTTCGGCTTTTCCCGATTAGGGGTCGCCACAGCGGATCACCTGTTTCCATTTCTTCCTGTCCTCTGCATCTTGCTCTGTCACACCAACCACCTGCATGTGCTCTCTAACCACATCCATAAACCTTATCTTAGGCCTTCCTCTTTTCCTCTTACCTGGCAGCTTCATCCTTAGCATAATTTTCCCAATATACCCAGCATCCCTCCTCAACACATGTCCAAACCAATGCAATCTCGCCTCTCTGGCTTTGTCTTCAAACTGTCCAACCTGGGCTGACCCTCTAATATACTTATTCCTAATCCTGTCTACCCTCGTCATACCCAGTGCAAATCTTAACAATGTTAACTCTGCCACATCTAGCTCTGACTCCTGCCTTTTTGTCACTGTCTCCAACCCATATAACATAGCTGGCCTCACTACCCTTTTGTAGACCTTCCCTTTCACTCTTACTGGTACTCGTCTGTCACAAATCACTCCTGACACTCTTTTCCACCCATTCCACCCTGCCTGTACTCTATTCTTCACCTCTCTTCCACACTCACCATTACTCTGAGCTGTTGACCCCAAGTATTTAAACTCATCCACCTTCGCCAACTCTACTCCCTGCATCCTCACCATTCGTCAGTCCTCCCTTTAATTCACACATATATTCCGTCTTAGTCTGGCTGACCTTCATTCCTCTCCTCTCTAAAGCATATCTCCACCTCTCCAGGGTCTCCTCAACTTGTTCCCTACTCTCACTACATATCACAATGTCATCTGCAAATATCATAGTCCTCAGGGACTCCTGTCTGATCTTGTCTTTCAACCTGTCCATCACCAGTGCAAATAAGAAAGGGCTCAGAGCTGATCCTTGATGTAATTCCACCTCCACCTTAAATGCATCTGTCACTCCCACTGCAGATCTCACTGCTGTTACACTACCCTTGTACATATCCTGTACCACTCTTACATACTTCTCTGCCACTCCTGACTTCCTCATACAGTACCACAACTCCTCTCTAGGCAACCTGTCATATGCTTTCTCTAAGTCCACAAAGACACAATGCAACTCCTTCTAACCTTCTCTGTACTTCTCCATCAACACTCTCAGAGCAAACATCGCATCTGTAGTGCTCTTTCCTGGCATGAAACCATACTGCTGATCACTAATTATCACCTCCCTTCTTAACCTAGCTTCCACTAACCTTGTCTGCATATCTATATATATATATATATATATATATAGATATATATATATATATATATATATATATATATATATATATATATATATATATATATATATATATATATATATATATATATATATATATATATATATATATATATATATATATATATATATATATATATATATATATATATATATATAGATATATATATATATATATATATATATATATATATATATATATATATATATATATATATATATATATATATATAAAAAACTAAAACCATGTGGATGTATGGGATGTATTGCCTTAATCTCGCTTATCTACTGCTATGATGTCTTAGTGGTTAATTACTGTGACTATAGTGTACAGGGTCCTGTGTTTGAGCCTTGCAGAGGCAGTTTATTTTGTTGCTGGGCAGAACATGGGCCATTGGATCCAGCGTGATTAGGCACTTTAAAGCGGTTGTAAGTGGGTTTGCACGGGTTTGCGCTATGGGAAGCACTGCTAACCTCTGGTTACAGTTTCTTACACTCAGCTTCTACTTTGCTTAATCCGTGTGGGCAATGCTTACCCCCACACAAATGCACTTGCACATGCTTACCGCTGCTTATTTGTGCTTAGACCTGCTTACTTGTGCCTTATTCATTATGACACTTACACTACACGTGCATTTCATGCAGTGCTCCAGTTCACATTTAAATGTTATTATGTAGGTTATATGGCAAAACTATGTAAAATTATGTTCATGTACAGATTTCCCATTGAAAATGATTTGTGCTGCAGTGGGACTTGAACCAGGAATGCCTGATCATTAAGTGGATGCTCTAACCACTCCACTATTGTTGTGCTGCTTCATTTGCATACATGTTCCTTGTTTTCCTCTTCAGTCTTTTCAGCTGCTTTAACCATAGCTAAGTGATGGGCAAACCCACTCACTTATGGTTAGCTGTACTTGGGGTTTTAAAAAAATAAATACAAGGGTTTCTTCGTTTTATTTAAATGTACTGTTGCTGTTGAACACATGGGAACTGTTGGTGGAAATATGCGGACACCTATGAGCAATTTCGCTCATTTATTTACACTTTCTTCTGTTCTACTTTGCAGGGGTGTGTTTATTCTAAGAGCGCTGCTCTCAGACACGCCACCTGCACTCGTTCACACTCAGTGTAGGATTTGGAGCTCCGGCGGCACGCCTTCATTATTATGCATGGGGCGCTGCCATCCTCCTCTTCAACTGCCACTTATGTGCAGGACTAGTTTAGTCCTGCACAGCAGTTTAGTGAATCCAGGGGATTAATTATGCTGTGAGTAAATGAAGCATACATGCATTCTCTAATGGACCAATGCACATTCAGGATTGTTTTGTCTACCTTGTACCTACTAAGTGCTGGGATAGGCTTTGACTCCTCTGCTACCCTGAAATGGATTAAAAAGGTATTCAGAAAATGAATAAATACGGAATTTAATAAGGTTCAATCTATGGGAATTGGTTACTGGAACATCATTCCTCCATAAAGTGCATTAGCAATGCAGTCTGGAAGGGTCCATTCTCAGGTGGCAGGAGGGATTCCCACATCCTCTCCTTATTAGTCTACTTTAAAGTTTATTGTCCTGGGTTATGGGTGTGTCCCAGAGGTTAATATCTGTGAAACAGCCATTTCTCCTTCTCTTGTATGACACATGTTCTGATGCATTGTAGTTGAGGTCTTGCACCCACAATGCCAAGGTGTGTTGGAAGTGGCTAACAAATGTTTTCTGCAAAAGATAACAATAATGCCAAATATGAACATGAATGAAAGTACAGTCACTCGACATACTGCTCATGCAAACTTCTCTCCTTTAGTCTGTGTGCTGCCATATTCTATAGCTGCTCCTTATGTGCTGTGCATGAAAATGAATCATAATTAGATGGCCATAAAATGCCTTCTTGCAAGATATCACATACATATATAAGCATTATGTCTAAGCTTACTGAAATATTATGATCAATTGTGTGCCTATCAAGTGTAAAGGTGCAACACACTCAAGTAGGCATTACCGTACATAACTAGTAAGAGATATCTTCTTATCACCATTTTTATATACAGTAGTAAAACACTGATGAATGTTAATAAGCTGATCATTATACATTATATTATTACCATTATACAGGCTAATATTGTTATAAACAAATGCAATGCCCCAGCACTGACCCAGTAATCAAGGAGCCTCAATCCTAACCACTGGCAACAGTGGGGGACATACACACTGGGAGGATGACAAGTACACACACAGTAAAGTACAATTTCCTTTAAGAGCACACAGAGACCACAGTCCGTCTGGGGCTGGTTTCTTCCTCTTTCTCCAGATCCCCAGTAAGACTCCCCACTGGCACAGCTATAGGGTTGAGATCTCAGCTAAGTGGCCAAGGCTAAGACCTCCAGCACCATATCTGTCCAACCAGTGCTTCGTGTCCCTGCC
The DNA here is from genome assembly GCF_019279795.1 of Protopterus annectens. NCBI lineage: Eukaryota > Metazoa > Chordata > Ceratodontiformes > Protopteridae > Protopterus > Protopterus annectens. The sequence continues at coordinate 1,079,981,432 of NC_056745.1, forward strand.
CAAGTACCTGACACACACACACACACACACACACACACACACACACACACACACACACACACACACACACACAAAATTTAAGGTTTGATTAATACACACACACACGCACACACACACACACACACACACACACACACACACACACACACACACACACACACACACACACACGCATGGGAAAGGCTGTCACAAGCTTACTAGCTATGCCCCCTTCTGCCCAGACTATAAGGTAGTTTTCAATGCCACCAGTCAATACTTATCAACTACTTTAAGTCCCTTAGCAAAGGGTGTCCAGTATTACTGTGTAATGTTACTATTAATCCAAATGGTAGTTTGACCAAGGGCAAGGCTATTAGGAGTGGCCTGCACAGTGTCACCAAATAGATATGCAAGTACTCTAAGAACTTAAATATGTCTTGCAAATATAATCCACAATGATAGGTTTAAATATAGTTAATAATAAATAATAAAAGAACAAGAAAATACTCAGTAAATAATCACAGTTACATCAGAGTTCAAAATCACAGGAAATATTTAAAACATTATAGTACAGTCTCAAATAAATAAAGAAAACATCTAAGCAATACTTCACTATATTCCTAACTGTATCTAAGAGAAATTACTGTACCCTAGTTAAATTACTTACAGAGCCAGGCAAGACAGATGTGGTGAGTGGGTCTTCCAGCTGATGCTGTCAGGTTAAAGACAAAATACAAAATGCACGGTCGTTCTCAGACAGTTCTTATATTAATATTTCAGGTATTACTGCTGGGGTAGCTGGCAGCATGACATCACTCCTTGTCATCTGACTAACAGTTCCCAGGCTCACAACCATTGATTTTAGTATCTACCTGCAAACACACATAGACCTTAGATCTTTTGGAAAATGGCAGAAGTCATAAAATAATTTACATTCCTCCACATTTAAAGACAATACAAAAAACTTCTAGTTCTAGACATTGTCTCCTGTTGCACTGAAACTGAAAGATAACATCTCTTTTATTATGTGGTTATAAAGTAATTTAAGTTTTCAACTATTCTTCTGACGTTAACTTCTTGTGTTTCAGTCGTCCCCATTGTTAAAATACATATACAGCTAAACAGTTACAATAATGTATACACATTTTTGCTCAGTATTTTGCAAAATATCTCTTCCGCACACATCTGTACAATATGACATACAGTTCTAATACAGTTGTAACACAAGCAATTCCATCATGCTGATATTCACAAATGACACACAACCACTTACAAAATTCCAGACTGCTGTGCTGGCAGTATCTCCCCCTGTCACACTTCTATATAAATCATATTAATATTCACAAATGACATATAATTATTTACAAAATTCCAGATAGCTAGGCTGACAATATATCCTTTTATGGCACCCCCCCAAAAAAAACTCAAGCTAGTTTTTCAAATGATCCTTGAGAGGCATCGCTTGAGAAGGTGATCCTATCTGGGAATACATTACCCCATTCCCTGTCTTGAGATTCCAGCTGCCTGCATTGCTGCCCCCAGTATAGTGCTGTACTGTCATATCATATGCCTGCAACCCTAGGCTCCAACATAGTAATTTGTGATTTGGCTGGCTGACTCCTCCTACCTTGTACTGCAAATACTTAGCACCAGGGCCTCCCTATCATGGTAAGGTTTCATCATGTTAACATGGTACAGCTTGTGCCTCTGCCTCCTGCCTAGCAGTTCTATCATGGAGTTAACATCACTGACCTTCCTTATCACTTTAAAGGATCCCTCCCAAGCTGTTTGCAGCTTGTTGTATCTGACAGGAATGAGAACCATTACCTGCTGCCCTACAGCATACTGTCTAGCTCGAGCATTCCTGTCATACCAGACCTTTTTCTGCTGTTATGCTTCTGCCAGGTTTTTCTGGGCCAAGCCCATGAGTGCCCTGACCCTTGCCCTGAGATTTAGGACATATGCCACAACAGACTCATTGTGGGATTCACACTCACCCTCCCACTTATTTTGAATCAAATCTAGAGGTCCCCTCACCATATGCCCATACAGCAGCTCAAAGGGCGAAAAAGCTGTGGATTCTTGGGACACCTCTCTAGAAGCAAAAAACAGATGAGGCAAATATTTGTCCCACTCTCTCTTAAATTAGGCTCCAAATGCCTGTAAAATGGTCTTGAGTGTAGAGTTAAAGGGGGTAGTCTATAGATGCTTCACCCCACAGTGCCTCCACAGACAAGCCAACAGGTCTGACATGAAATCTTCACCTCTGTCAGTCAGTATTTCTTTTGGGAAAACTACCATGCTGAAAATTGCTATCAAAGCATTTGCCACCTTTTCTGCCTCAATGGGGGACACATCCACTGCCTCAGGGTATCTGGTAGCATAATCTACTACCACGAGGATATACATATTCCCTGTGGAACTTGGGGTACTCAGAGGCTCCACAATATCCATAGCTATCCTCTGAAATGGCTCCTCAATCACAGGCAAAGGCATCAAAGGAGCTTTGACCTTGGCCCCTGCCTTGCCTACTTGTTGGCACTGTTGACAGGTCCTGGAGTACCCTGTTACATCTCTGGAAATCCCAGGCCAATAAAAGTTCTTCATAATACATCTATTGGTATGCTTTATGTTCATATGACCTGCAAAGGGAATATCATGGGCTATGGCTAGAAGTTCCAGATGGTAGGCTCTGGGCACTACTAACTGCTGTATTCTCTCACCCTCTAGCTCTCCCTAAGGGGTCCACTCTCTATACAGTATCCCTTTGTCAAAGTATACAGATTCCCCCTTCCCTTGAGAATCAGGTGCCTCCATGGCTACCTCCCTCAGGCCTTGTAATATAGGGTCTGAGAACTGAGCCTGTCTAAAGTCTCTCTTTGTAACCCTTCTCAACTCCCCTTCCACAGAAAGTCTGGTATTCTCTGACAGCAGTGCCTCACTGTCAGCCTGGGTACTACTATTCACCTCTGCCCTTGCAGTCACTCTGTCCAAGGGAACATCTGTACCCATAAACAGCTGTGGCTCACCTTCAGTCTCACAGCTACAGGGTAGCTCCCTCTCTAAAGTAACCACCGCACCAGTCCTGGCTTCAAGTCTGTGGTCTGTCTGGGTCCCCCCCAGGCTACCAGACCCACATGCTTGTCTCCAAGCCTGACTGCATGTCACTGCATGCACACCAGGTACTGCATTATCAAAATCATCCCCTATCAGGACATCTGCAGGGATATCTTCAAACACATCTATTTGCTTACTTTCATTTCCACCCTTCCAGTCAAGGTGAACCCTAGACAAAGGTATTTGGAATGGGGTCCCTCCTAAAGCTCTGACTGGAGTAGACTTCCCAAGCAAGTAGTCCTCCTCTGTAACCATTGCAGGCTTCACAATGGTTAGGTCAGAGGCAGTGTCTCTCTTAGCAGTAACCTCTGTTCCATTTACTAAGATAGGATATAACCTGTTGTGGTAGTTTGGTACACTTGTTGTCTCCAGACAACTCACTGATGGCATTCTGTCATTCCCACTTACTGGCTGTACAACCTTTTGTTCTCCACCTTGCCTCCGTAAGCATCTATATGCTACAAGGCCCCACTGGTTGCATTTAAAACATTTAACCCTTGATCCTGGATGTGCACCTGGACTAGGCCTCCCCTGCTATTGCTGGACTCTGTTGAAGTGGTCTAGGCTACCCACCACGGGTTCCCTTAGACCCATGAGCAGCATTGGGTATCTATTTCTGGTGCAGTGATGCCCTGCTTGCTAGGTATAGGTCTCCCTTCTTCCCCAACTCATCTGCAGTATTGCATTCTCGTGTCCTCAGGCAGAGTGCTAAGGGCTTGTTCCCTCACCAAAAGGTCTGCCAGCCCTTCAAAAGTGGTGACCTGACACCCACTCACCCACCTATGAAAATAAGTGCTTACCCAGCAATATATTTACACACACTTTCACCTGCCTTGCATCTATGCTCGTGAAACTTTTTTCTATAAGCTTCAGGTGTTAACTTAAAACACACTAACAGACAATTTTTAGCAGTACTATAATTTAAGCTATAAGTATCAGACAATTTAGAAATAGCAGTTACAGCTTTACCATTGAGCAAGGGGGTCAGGAAACATACACATAGCCCTTGGTCAACATTATACTGTTTACATACCCTTTCAAACATATGAATGAAACTATCAGAATTATCCCCCTTTGTAAATTGTGGAAGAAATGTACTGACCTTTGTTGCTTCTGGGGTTCGGTTACTCTCTTCTCTATTACTTCCATGACACTGGCAAAGAGTCAGCATCTTCTTTTCATGCTGCCTCTGCCTCTCATTTTCCTCATCTTCCAGACATCACAGTTTCTTTTCTGCTTCTATTTCCAAATGTTTGGCCTCCAGTTCAAGTCTCTTTAACTCCAGACAGATTTTTAAGTCCTCTGTGGAAAGGTTGAACTGTCCGTTTTCTGACAGTTGTACATCTCCAAAGCCAGTCTGATTGTCCTCCTGGTTGCTGATCTGTGATGCAGCTGTGACTAAAGCTGCAATCATCTCTTCTTTAGTCAGGTTGGCTTGCCCCAGTCCTTTGGCTTGGCACATCTCAGCCAACTGGCTCCTTGTAAGCTTGCCATATTCCTCTGTTGACATCCTTGCATGCTCTCTCTGACTAACTAAGCTAACCAAAAAAAAACTATTGTGATATGAAACTCTGAATGTTCACTGTGTGGCTGATGGAGAGTACAAACATCTTCCTTAGTGACCACAGTTTACAGGCTACAGGAATTCAATATCCATACCACTGAATCTTAATATGTGGACATCCCACCACTGCCAACCAATTAATATGTGATGCCCCAGCACTGGCTCAGTAATCAGGGAGCCTCAATCCTAACCACTGGCAACTGTGGGGGATGTACACACTGGGAGGGTGACAAGTACACACACAGTAAAGTGCAATTTCCCTTAAGAGCGCACAGGGACCACAGTCAGTCTGGAGCTGGTTTCTCCCTCTTTCTCCAGATCCTCAATAAGACTCTCCACTAGCACAGCTATAGGGTTGAGATCTCAGCTGAGTAGCCAAGCCTAGACCTCCAGCACCCTTTCTGTCCAACCAATGCTTCATGTCCCTGCAAAAGTAGCTGACACACACACACACACACACACACACACACACACACACACACACACACACACACACACCTGGGAAAGGCTGGCACAAGTTTACTAACTATGACCCCTTCAGCCCAGACTATAAGGTAGTTTTCACTACCACCAGCCAATACTTATCAGCTACTTTAAGGCCCTTAGCAAAGGGTGTTCAATCTCACTGTGTAATGTTACTATTAATCCAAATGGTAGTTTGACCAAGAGCAAGGTTATTAGGAATGGCCTGCACAGTGTCACCAAATAGATATGCAAGTACTCTAAGAGCTCAAATATGTCTTACAAATATCAGCCACAATGATAGGTTTAAATATATTTAATAATAAATAAAAGAACAAGAAAATACTCAGTAAATAATCACAATTACATCAGAGTTCAAAATCACAGGAAATATTCAAAACAACATTGCAGGACAGTCTCAAATAAATAAAGAAAGCATCTAAGCTATACTTCACTATATTCCTAACTGTATCTAAGAGAAATTACTGTACAGTAGTTAACTTACTTACAGAGCTGGGCAAGACAGATGAGGTGAGTGGGTCTTCCAGCTGATGCTGTCAGATCAAAGACAAAATACAAATTGCATGGTCTCTCTCTCTCTCTCTCAGAGATTTCTTAAATTAATATTTCAAATATTACTCCTGGGATAGCTGGCAGCATAACATCACTTCTTGTCATCTGACTATCAGTTCCCAGGCTCACAACCATTGATTTTAGCATCTACCTGTGAAAACACATAGACCTTAGATCTTTTGGCAAATGGTAGAAGTCATAAAATAATTTACATTCATCCACATTTAAAGACAATACAAAAAGCATTTTAGGCATTATGTCTCCTGTTGCAGTGAAACTGAAAGATAACATCTCTTTTATTATGTGGTTATAAAGTAATTTAAGTTTTCAGCTATTCTTCTGACGTTAACTTCTTGTGTTTCAGTCCCCATTGTTAAAATACATATACATCTAAACAGTTACAATAGTGTACATACATTTTTGCTCAGTATTTTACAAAATATCTCTTCCCCACACATGCCTGTACAATATGACATACAGTTCTAATACATTTGTAACACAAGCAATTGCATCATGCTGATATTCACAAATGACACACAACCACTTACAAAATTCCAGACAGCTGTGCTGGTAGTATCTCCCTCTATCAGACTTCTATATAAATCATATTAATATTCACAAATGACATATAATTATTTACAAAATCCCAGATAGCTAGGCTGACAATATTTTCTTTTGTGACAACAAATATCAAGCATTGTAAATATTTTACAATGAAAACTGACATTGGTACTGTGGTACTGTTTTCTGATACGTTTACTCATTTAAACTAAGTGCTTTCTTAGTTAGATGCCACACACGAACAGATCCCCAGGGCCTTAATCCTTTATTTCTAACATTTTTCACTATTTATTTCTAATGCTTTTCATTGTATTTCTACCTTAGCAATTATACCTATAGTTTTCAGCCTATTTAGGTGTTCACTTGTAGATTTATACACATTTTTATTAATATTATGATATGTTTTTACACACAAACCTGATGAAGTATTTTTTGGTACGAAAATGATCTTTGTTAAAAGTGTTTCAGTTTATAAGTTACTAATATTTATTCTGATACATGTTTAGTAGTACATCTTTTTGTTGGTTAATTAGTTAGCCATTTTGTTAGTGAGGGGGTTCCTAATTAATAAAGTTTGGATTAATAAAGGTTGGATTAGTAGGTTAGCCTTAATAAGCTGTTCTTATATTATATATTTTAATTTGTCTCAAGTTTTTAAGTTTCAGTTCTAAGGTAGCATAGTCTCAGTTTATACTATGGTGTTAAGGGGGAAGAGGGACTTAGTTAAAGGAATGGCTTTAATACTTTTATTGCTCTTAACAGAACCATGTTCTGTAACCACTCCCTTGCTCCAAATAACCTGATTATATGTAAATTAATGAATGTCTGTAGTGTTTTTCATTATACTCATCTAGGATCACTTGTCTGTATTTTTCAGAAAAGGATATTGCATTTTTTAATTCAACTGTGGACTACCTACTATTTTATTATTTTGTAGTATGTATTTTAAAGTTCGACTTTTATTAGTGAACTAGGTGCATGACATATTTCAAGGAGTGAACTTCACACCCTCCACACTGCAAACTTTCTGCTCGGTTTGTTTTTGACCCAGTATAGGTTGCATACTGCATTTTCTGAGACTTTGAGGGATACCGCGGATTTTTCTTTTTAATAAGCTGATCACTGATTGCATCAAATGTGTGCACACAGAGGGTATATACAACATGGCTATATCAGTCTTATTGATTACAGTTGTGTTGCTGCAATGGCACGTGTGCCATGTCATATAGGCATACATGCTCTAGCTGTGTTGCCCCCCGACAAACATTATCCATTCTGGGCACAAGTTAATGCATGCATTCAAAAAACTCTCAGAACATATGCCCAAACAGGGTCAACTATGACAGTGACCTTTCAAGCTAAATTATAGGCTGATATGAAGATGAAAAAACTGATAGAATACATTTCATATGGTGGTTAACATTTACTATGTATTGTTAGGGTATCCATTTAAAGTATCTCCTCCCATTGCTTCAGCTGGTGTCTGTGCCTTGTTATTAAAGAATCATACCTGCAATAGTATGATTCTACAAGTCTTGCTATCATTTTTTCCTACTTTTTATTTTTCAGAAGTTTTACCTGCTAGGCTATACCATTTGTTTTTGTAAAACTTACTTGCAATGGTACAGCGACCTCTTTTTCTAATCTCCATGGAGACTGTATAATAGAAACTCTCCTTTTTATACCACATTGGTGTTTTTCTCTTGATGAGCTCAGCACAGTTAAAAGTCTTTCTTTCTGGGTATCAGAACCAATATGGCAGCTGCTTCATATGTGACAGTTCCTTACTTGGAGCCCCTTATTCAATCCCACATAAACTAAGCTGTTATGTGAGTGGATCATAGTTGTGTAGTTGTATGCTGGTGTCAGTAAAAGTGAGTTAGTTGCTATTCATTTGCACAGTACGAGGACTAACATGGGTTTATTTTGCTGCAAAGCATCTTAGCAGCAGACCAAACTATTTAAGTGATTCAAACACATTCCATTAAGATGAGTTGCCTTAACTGTGTATGTGGCAACTCAGTATAAAATGAGCTGAAGAACCATGGCTAGGTAATCTGGTCCCTTGTGCAGTTCACAAAAACTGGCTCCACCTCAAATCAAAGTTGAAGAGCAAATAAATAAGAAAAATAAATAAATAAAAGGTCTTCACAAGTTGAGGTGCAAATAAATAAGTAAATATAATCAAAAAGCTCATCTGTACTACTGCATGTAACTGTGGAAAGCTGCAAGCTATAAATGCTCTAAGCATCTTGCTACAGTTGCTACCACGTTCTCAAAGCTCACATACTGATCACTTCAGTATTTCATCCATGACCATAGAAGCACAATAAGCATTGATTTATGAAGCTGTGATATCCACATGGCTTCATATACCAATGATAGTAGTGCATACCCACACCATCAGCACCTGCTGATACTGCCCCTTAACAGCTTGTGCTTAATGCAGTTGCCTCTTCACCCTGCCTTATTTATTCTGTGTTGAAAAACTGTGGCGCCTGTGCTGGACTGGTAAATGTATATTAATTGTGGGAAGACTTAAAGGCAGCTTGGTGATATTTTTAGCTATACTTTCACTTGACAGCTTAACAGAATAAGCTTACAGTTACTGTTGATTTTCCCCACAGGCAAATAGGTAACTCAGGGGGTATAAATGCTCCTAGCTAACTAGACAAATGTTAACACTCTTATCTATACCAGTAATACCTTATCCTCAAAAATACAGCACAGAATTTCTACAAACTGGCAAATGCCACTTACTAATAACAAAATCACTATTCACCTTAGTCTCTCCAAAACATTTCTGGGCAACAATTAAAGATGTTACTACCCACATTACCACCAAAGTCCAGACTAGATCCAATAAACTAATAGCTTCTGAATTCAAGGACTGTTTACTAAGCTCACTAAGTGATTTAACAAATCAGACACATATGAGACAAAATTCCCTCCCTCATGGCAATAGATGTAGCATGGGGTTAATAAACATGTTACAAGATATGCACCAATATTCTGCTTCAGACAAATAAACCCCATTTCAAAAGACAGTTGGAGTACCTAGAGAAAAAGCAGGTGAATCCTTCAGCAAAATGCACCTACCCTTCCTACACCTTGCATCAAACCTAAAACACAAACCATTAGCATTCATCTCTAACCTTTCACTAACAACTAGGATTGTACCTTACCAGTTTAAACTCACAATAATCACATCTGTACCCTAACAGCAAAATACAAGATCAACCAAAACATTTAGGCATATAGCTAATTTATACCACCTGGCAAAGATACAAAAGCTACAAAAGCCTTAACTAAATAAACAAATGTATGACCACATAAATTCCTATGACCCTCTATCTGACACACAGTATGGCTTTCACAATGGATTCAGTACACCAACTCCTTATATTCATATACAGCAATATACAAAACAAGGAATACCCTGCAGGAATAATCTTTAACATGACATGAGCATTTGAAATAGTGAATCATAAACTCCTATTGCATAAACTGCAAATGATAACTTTTGGGTTAATACCATTAAAATGTATGAAGAGTCATCTTTCTAATAGAACATTCAGAATATACTAATCCCAAAATTTGAATATGCACTCCCAGTAATAATACCACTCCAGCAGAAGCATCCAAATACTATAGGCAGCAACAAGCAAAATTGCTGTGTTTGCATTTTAGGTCATTCTGGAACTCTTTTAAAGAAACCAATTTGACTTCCATTAACAAACAATGCCTTTCTTATTGTTTACTTCCATTAAAGATAATATGGCAACATAGTGCCCACCACTTAATGCAATAAGCTGATTATGAACAATGATACTTACACTGAAACCAAAGATATAGATAAATTCAGCCTTGAGTTTACTCCTTCATCTGACCCTCAATATACGCTTGAAACTTGCTCATCTCCGACTATCACATAGGACCAAGTCCTAGGAGCAGTACCAAAAGCTACAAATACTGCATCACTAGGTCATGACAATATCCTAAATGCATCATAAATAGCATGAAGCAAGATTCAGCACCCCCCCAACAACACTAACCTCCTTATGTATTAGTACCAAACAAATGAAAAACAGCTACAGTCATTCACCTGCATAAGAGAGGACTTTCCACAGACCCAGGCAATTACTGACCTATAAATCTGACCACCTTCATATGCAAAGCGATGGAAAACCCTATCATGGTACAAATCAATAAGGACATAGGGAACCTCCAAACACTGGACCCATCTCAGTTTGGATTAGATAAGGGGAGGTCATGGTTACTCAGTCAGGTGGACTTTTTTGAAAAGGTTATCAAAGCAATGGATGAAGACAAAATGGTACACACCACGTACCTCTACTTGGGAAAAGCTTTTGACACAAGCCCCCACTCAAGCATAGAAGAAAAGCTAAATAAATTGGGAATAAAGCCCTATGCCACCCAAGGGATTTCCAACTGGCTCACAGAAAGGATGCAGGAAATCAAATGAGAATACAGGAAATGAAAATATGGGGAGTACCTCCACAAACAGACCAGTCACCAGTTGAGTCCCCCAGGGCTCTGTGCTGGAAGCTCTCCTGTTTGGTATCTACTTTTCTGAAGTAAAAACCAGCACCAAAAGGCTCTGGCTGACTAAGTTTACACATGACCACAGTCAAGGAGCAGTCATTGAATCCCTAAATGACTTAGTCATCCCGCAGTAAGCTTTGTCCCAAATAAATAACTGGTGACAAAAATCATAGACTGGAACTAAATGCTAAAAATTGCATGCTTGTATCTTTAGGGAAGTCATCTATGCAGCAGAACTATCACACTAACAATATGCCCAGTTGTTTAGGATTTGGGAACTTATATGGACATTGACCTAACTTTTAACCAACATGTGTCCATTGTTGCAAGAAAGTACTTATATATTACATGGTTATGATGCCCCTTTTTACATGTATCTATCCAGTCACATGCAACAACTGTTATTCCCACAGAGATGCCTTACTTAAAGGATACAAGGACTAAGCAATATGTCCCACATGAACTGACTCAAAGCCCTGTCACTATATTGAGCATCCTACCGAATGCTAAGAAGTAACCTGTGTCTGGCATACAAGGCATCCTCTGACCTAATACTGATGGATTTGGTGCACATCAGCAAGTCAATTGGCATCAGAAATATTTTGAAAATGAAATGATGTTTATTACTAATGTATTTTGTGAAAGGGGTTATCCAGCTGTACTTTTGGAGAATCTAGTTAAAGAAATTTGTCTAAAAAGGTTGAACAAATTTTCTCCCATATTGTTGAATGGTTTCACCAAAAAAAAGTAGTGTGGTAATTGTTTTAGAGGAATCCAAGTTGGAAGTTAGTCCTAGTTATTGCTTGGGTATGAGTGTGGATAACATGGTTATAAAGAATGTAATTTGTGATAACTGGAAAGTTATAATGGGAAATGGTGATTTGGCCAAAGTATTAGGGGGTTCCCCAAGTTTTGTATATAAGAAACATAGTAGTATTAAACAATTATTAGAACATTCGGATACTAAGTTGGTTCCACCTCCTTCACAAAAATCTTTTGGGATGTTTAAGTGTTATAGTTGTAAGGCATGCAGATATATTCATAAAGGCCCTTATGTAGCCTTGCAATATCTTCACTATACTGTTCAAGTTCTGGGTAGGTTTACTTGTAATACTTCTGGTGTGGTCTATATTGTACTGTGCTCAGGTTGTCCAGCTTTTTACATGGATATGAACACCAGAAGTTTGAGCAAGAGGATTCAAGAACATCTTTATGCTATTAAAGTTAAAAACAAAAATAATATTTTATATAAGCATTCTATGTCTTGCACTATGTACAAAAAGTTTACTTTTACCATTTTGGATCTTGTACAGGTAGATTTAAGAGGTGGTAATTTTAAAAATATTGTAGAAAAAAGGGAAGCCGAGTGGCAGATATACTTGGCTGCCTATAATCCCCCTGGACTTAATGACAACATAAACATAAAGTGTTTTTAATAGATAGAAAATTAGATATATAAATATTTGGTCTGTAAAGAGTTAAATTAAAATTGTATTTATTTGTTTTTTATGAAAAGTTGTTAAATTGTTTAAATTGTTCACGTGTTTCACGATTAGACTATTAGATAATTGATTTTACCTAGTTTGCAAGGTATATAAGTTGGTCATGAGGTTGTTTCAAATGTTTCTGATGAAGTCTATGTGACGAACAGCGAACAATAAAGATGTAAATGCATTAAAAACTAAACATTACTGACTGCTGTCCTATGCACATTCCAGTGTTTTTTTTGTTTGGCATCAGAAATACTTGGTGTAGGGATCTAAACCTCTTCTGCAACATCAGCAGAATGGTTTGGCAGGACAGCTTTATCTCACAGAGGATGCCACTGTCCTAGAACTGACTCCATGTAATACAAAGCTCATCCCTGTCCATATTCAACTGCAACTTGGATCTATGGATGGGAAGCAAAACAACTTGCTACAGGACTGCACCCTGTACTACTAATGGACAAAGGTAGCTCCTAAATATTTTATCTATGTATGGGTCCCCTCAAATAGTCTGCGGTATGATCCAAGTTATTATCTGTGATATGATCCACAGGATATAGAAGGCCAATCTAACACCAAATGAGATAGGTTAATTCAAGGACCAAATGGGAAACTGACTAGGCTTAAAATGGCCCTCAAGGGCATCTAGCCTAGTACTTACATATGAACCTATGAACCTATTACAGCCTATCAAATCAGTTATGTTACCGTAGACATCATTACCTCTAGCTATGGTTATAGACTAATGAAATATTTTAACTAGAGTGCAATGTGTTTTAACACAGGCTACCTATCAAAAGTGGTAAACACAATAATAATTGCACTGGCATTTCAAAGAAATGAACCACAATTCAAACAAAAAAATGGAAAACTCCAAAACTTGCTATTTTACCTTTTAAGTAATTTTGCAAGGGGCTTTCAACCCCTTGAGCCTGCAAACTCTGAGACACACTCACACACGCACACACACACACACACACACACACACAAACACACACACACACACACACACATACACACACACACACACACACACACACACACACACACACACACACACACACACACACACACACACACACACAGTTTAAAGGTATCTTTCAAATTCATAGTATTCCCATTTGAAGTTTCACTATTCCATAGATCATGACTGCAGTACATGCATGGAATTTTACCAGGCACATATCACTATATGTGAAGGTGTTTGCTATGTCATATACTAAGGTGCTCCCTCTGGCATCTGCAATTTATGTATCAGGCAATATCAATAGCAAACAAATGCCAAAGATTAGAATACTTTTCACACAGAAAATGTAGTCCTCCAGCAAGCTCTTAGGGAGCTTGACTTTATTTTTAGTAGGTACAGGTGGTCCACCCAGGAGTGGCATGAACATATATTGCAGCATTTGCTGCATCAGGTTAATCCAGTTAATGACAATGCTTTTATGTTCCTGTATTGCTGCTGCAGGGTTTTAGGCATAACTCACCATTCCCCTAAAAAGGCATCAGATATCAGTACATCATGGAATACCAGAGATGAATGATTACACCTTCTCAGCACATATCACTGTCTTTCTAGCATCCCTGACTATATATGATGCATCCAGAGTCATTCTTGATGGTATCTATGATGTCTGTGATGGTGGACAAGAGAATGAGGTCCCTTCACTGTCAGAATGATCAGCCTGGTCAATATAATACTTACTAGTTTAACAAATACATAACCAAAAAAAGCTAATGACCAATCTAATTGCATGTGTCCTGAAGCCACATATCCATTATATCTATGATCAGTCTTTTTTTATATATCTCATCTCCAATGTTTCCTGTTTAGACACCTCATGCCTATAAAACTTAGAATATGTGTAATCCAGGAGACATCTCATATCATTTTTGACCTTTCATTGTATGCAGTTTTATCACAGATTCACTTGGTGCACTCCCTTTCCAGTTGCTGTTAATGCTGGTGTTCATTTTATAGCTAGCACTGAGGATGCTGATGTTTCTTCCATGTCCTTGGCTCAGGTCATATGGGTGATACAGACACTACTCCAGTATCTTATGATGTTGATCATTAGTTTGTGTTGCCATTTAGAGTGTGCCTGCTTTCTAAAATGGCTGGACAAACACATGCAGGGTGTGGGACTTTACTCCACCCAGGGGAACAACAATAATGCAATGATAGAAACAAATATGTCTATGGATACATGCTCCTTCAAGAAGCAGGCACATGTATTCCAGTAACATGGTTCCCCAGTATGGGAATGTGCAGTATCAGACCCAGCACCATGATTCCCCAGTATGAGAATGAGCTGGATTGGACCCAACACCATGGTTCCTTAGGTGGGAATGTGCCAGATCAATTTTTTTATACTGAGTGGACCTAACATCCAACTATAACCCTGAGTTACATCTGATGTCTGAATTCACAACATTACCACATAAATATAGAGCCCCATTGTAGTAAATGAACAGATTGCAAGGACTATCATACAATCCCAGTCTGCTATCATGATTAAAATCAAAACCCAGGAACCAGCCAAAGAAGACTAAACACCACTAAAGTGTTTATTAAGAATTAAGAGCTTTTGTCGTATATAATATGACTTCTTCAGAATTAAAAAAACATGGAAAACACACAGTTTAAATAGCCCTCAGACTGGTGACATGAGGTGAAACATATCCAATCATATACAAGATAAAAAGTTCTTATTAAAACACATAAAAAACTACTAACTATCATAAACAAAAAATAGAAAATAGACACTTACTAAAAATCCAAACCTAAAAATAAAATATATTAATTCACTGAACTAAATATGAACATAATCTTAAAATACTACCCAGGGAAATTCCATAATTTAAACCTGATTGGAGGCATGCATTAAGTTTAATTTGCCATTTTAACTCTGAAAGTTCCAATTTGTCATTCCAAGGACCACCCCAAATATTGTTAAAGACTACTTCTAAACCAAAAAATAAAAACTTATGGGAGGGGAAGTTGGAAAGATGCTTATATAAAGCATTGGTGTCTTTCTCATTTTTAATATCTAACAAGTGGTCATAAATTCTATCTTTAAGTTTTTTTTTTGTTTTTTCCTACATAAGAAAACTGTACAATTCTGACATTGAGCTAGATAAACTAGCTCAGAAGTGTTGCAGTAATGGAAACCAGGCCTAATCTTAATGCCACTGGTTATCACTCTGTCACTTTCCAGTAGGTTTTTACATTGGGAACAAAAACCACACTTATAAGTGGTCTTCCTTTTGTTTGTGTAAGAAATAGTAGACATCAAATCCTAACTCTTCAAGTACTGTTTCAATGATTTTCCTTTTTAAACACTAATTTAGGTTCACAGCCCACAAAGTCATCCCCATTGTCCAAACAAGAAATAAATTCTCCAGTTAGTTCTTAGAATATCACTTATTCCCAGAGAATATCTACTGTTTATCTGGTCATAGACATATCGATAAATTTAAAATTGTTGTGATTTTTGTGTTTATTTAAAGACACCAACTCATGAGATCTGAGAATAGGGACATAAAGACCCCTTTCCCTTTTATTTTTAACTTCATCATAAATAGCATATATTAAACTAAAGGGGTAGCTGTGGGCAATGAACATAGAGCACAAGGTGTCACATTCTACCAAAAATGTCCCATCCTCTGATATCATACATCCCAACCAAATAAATTGGCCTTTTATAATACCCTTTTTGTGAAATTCAGGGTGACAACTAGTGTAGTGTAACATACTGTTAGAATAAGTCACCTTTCTATAAATGTTACTACTAATACTCTGCTGAGCCACATCTTTGGTAAGTTGTACATCTAAATAATTAATTGTTAAAGGATTTGAAGTATAAGTAAACTTAAAAAAACTAGAAGTACTATTAATGTGTTCAATAAAAGCATCGAAACTGTCCTGACCAGTTTCCCATATGATAAAAATATCGCCAAGGTAACGAGTGTATAATGACCAGGGGGGTGACTGGAATACTTGAAAAATATGCTCACATTCCCATTGTAGCATAACAATATTAGCAAAAATCAGGGTGCAAGATGCACCCATCGCCACCCCTCATGTGACTAGTTAGAGGGCTATTTAAACTGTGTGTTTTCCGTGTTTTTTGAATTCTGAAGAAGTCTTATGTTATATACAACAAAAGTGCTTAATTCTTAATAAGCACTTTATTGGTGTTTAGTCTCCTTTGGCTGGTTCCTGCGTTTTGAGGTTAAGAATTGCCTTTAGTTTACAGCTTGTGTTTTTTCATTCATATGTTGTCTTTGGAACCCACTATCCTGCTTGCCATCCAGGCGCTGTACACAATTATCTGCATCATGTATTGTTGTGCTGAACAGTACCATCATAAGTAACTACAGTTCACAATGCCTGTCATGGCCAGTTCAGTCTTTGTTGGCTCCACCCTCAAAATGATGCCACACAGCACTGAATCTGCTGAACATGGCAGGGGTAGATGTGGATGGGCAGGGTCATGGGAAAATACAGCACGTGTATCTTTAAGATGCTGGGAAAAGCCAAGATGCATCTGTGGCTATGACTCCTGTCACCCAGTGTCATAGCCAGACCCAGAGCTATCATCTCACACAGCCACAATGCACTCCAAAAATATGGCACCAAACAGCATGGCAACTCAATGACTCTCATCAGCTCTGACCAAACTGGAGGATCCTGTGTTGAAGAACTTCTAGCAGTGGAGGTGTTTCAAACACTGACACCTCAAAGTAGACCACATTAAAAAATTAACTGGGACAATCCCATAAAGCATCCAGAAAAGACAATGGGGGAAACCTACATCCCATGAAATATCCCAAAGCATGTTGCTTGCTTCTCTTCAGGGGAAAACCCCTTTAATGTTCCTCATATCAAAGATGAAGTGAGGTCTCTCTTAACACCTGTATGTTTCCTTTGCTTTCAGTCTGTGTACACTCCATGTCATTGAATGTTAGACAATCTCCCACTTATGCAAATACTGATGGCTGGCACCTGTTGCATTTTTCTGCTTGTGTTGCAGTGTTAAATGATTGGATGGTCAGTCAGTTCATGTTACAAACAGTGTTTTGTACATTGTCATAAAGTGCCAATCATTAGCATATGTGCCTACGTTGAGTAGATGAAATAATGTTAGCTAACAAAATGAGCACTGTCGCAATACAAAAAATGTCTGGTGTGTTTGCTGATGTTTTCTGTGTGCTGCACCAACTGGGTCTATATTAGATCATCAAAGTGTTAATACTTTGAATAGTCTAATATCAACCTGAAAACAGCGAACGCTAAAAATAGCGAAGCTGCAGATCCAATTTTTTTCCTAGGGAAAGAATTTGGTTGTCCGTTACTGTGGCTTCGCTATTTTCAGCACTGTGGTGGAAAGTTACGGGTTGGGTTCAGGTAAGTGTGCGATTGTGCGGACATTAGGGTTAGGGAGTGGTATGTGAGCTAGGATTAGGGTGCGGGTGAGGTGAGTGTGCGATAGCGACAGACTTTAGAGTTAGGGTGGGGTATGTGAGTTAGGGTTAGGGCGCGGGTGAGGTGAGTGTGCGATAGTGACGGACCTTAGGGTTAGGGTTTGGGTTAAGGATAGTGGATAGATAGTACTGTATATACAGTTTAGTGTAGGGTTAAATGTAGGATTTTAAGTGTATGTGTGTGGATTGCTGTTTTTCTTGGTGTGCTTGTGTTGTGTGTGTGTTTCTCAGAACAGTGATTTTTTTCCCAGATAAATAATTCGCTGTTCTGAGCCTTCAATGTTTTTGGAGTTCATGGTTAGCAGTTCGAGGTCATGGTATTCGATGTTGAGCTGTTTCAATGAACTGATATAGACCCGCACCAACTTATACCTATCTATTGCACCTTATCAGTTTTGATCTGCAATGTTTTTAAATTGAATCACCTCTATTTATCACTCATATACATGTACTGCCATCCCATTAAATGTGCTGCATCTGCACAAAAGCAAACCATGCCAGCCTTGCCTTTGAATTGCCAACACCCTGCACACTTTCCAAACTGTGCATATGATTTGTGTACAACAAAAATTGTTTCTGAATGCAGATCAGATCAAATAAAACCTGAGATCCCTGCCAACCCTGGAACATTCTGGAACTGTTCTATTCTAAACATTCCACTATTGTGATAACCTTGAAAATTTTCAAGCCCCTCACCCAAACCTGAAACACCGCTGTCTATGTCGAATTGTTCACAGAACCATATACAATCATGTTAATAGATGCAAAGAGACAGCTGTGCCTACCAGGAATAAACACAGACCAAATAAAAAACAAAAACATCCACCCTGGTGGAATCCCAGAATAAAACAGGTTATATAACAAAGGGAAAGAAAGTCATGGCTAAATTAGGAAGTATCTCTTCAATCTAAAGAAGCAACTTAGAGGACAAATCAAATCTACCAATGCCAAATTTTAGGTAAAATAGCCTCCCAGGCCAAGGACAACAACAAGGCTTTCTTTAGCCAGGCCCACATCCTCAAAGGAAGCATACAACAATATGCAGAGCTAATTGTAAATGGAGTCACCTACACTGAGCTAGAAGAGATAGAGAACCTACTGGGTAACCAATCTGGTTCTAAACTTACCACCACCACCCCCAGCCAACCCCTCAGGAAATGCCATCAATCATAACCCCCCCCCCCAACAATCACTAGGGAGCAGGTCCTCTGCAGATTCTGCAAGACCAAGAATACTGCATTGATGGGCTATATAATATACCAGGATGCCTACTAAATAGCATGAAACAGGACCTATCAGAACCACTAGAATCGTTATTTAACCATAGCCTCCAGACAGGTTTAGTGCCTTTTGAATGAAGAAGTGCAACAGTCATCAATCTGTACAAGGGAAGGCCATCTATGGAACCCAGTAACTACAGACCCATAAGTCTAACTAGTCTTATAGACAAAGCCATGGAAAGAATTATCAAGGAAGTTATTAACAATGACATAAAAAATCTTCAGACACTGGATCCAACTCAGTTTGGTTTCATCAAGAGCAGATCATGCCTACTCAACTTCATATACTTCTTCAAGAAGGGCACCAAAGCAATAATTGAGGACAGAACAGTGCATGCTGCCTAGCTTAACCTGGCCAAGACATCTGATACTGCCAAGCTTGACCTGGCCAAGACATCTAACGCATTATAGACAAACTCATAGAATTAGTTATAAATTCCCATGTCACCTTCTGGATAGCTGGTGGCTCTCAGATAGGAGGCAAGAAGTTAGGATGGGGGAGTCCACCTCCACAAAGAGTCTGGTCTCTAGATGAGACCCTCAGGGCTCTGTGATGGGGCCAGTCTTTTTTGGTATCTACTTCTCTGAAGTCGAGGTCAACTTCAAAGGCCTCTGGCTGACCAAGTTTACATATGACTGCATACTAAGTGCAATCAGAGAATCATCCCAAGACTCTAATATCCACCAAGAAGGGCTGACTCAGACAAATAACTGGTGCTATAGCCATGGCCTAAAACATAATGCTAAGAAATGCATAATAGTATCCTCCAGGAAGTAGGCTACTCTTAGAAACTTCCTCATTGATACATTTCTAAGAGTGGATCCAGTAGACAGGGACTTTGAGACACATGTAATCATCATGTGTCAATGATCATAAGGAAATTTTTTTATGTTGCGCAATTTATGAGTGATGGTATGGCATTTCACTCCAAGGATGTTATGGTTCCACTGTATTTGGTCTCCATTAGAGTACCTGACCAGGCACATGCAACAAGTGGAATGTCCACAGTGGCTCTTTACAAAAGGATACAGGGCATAAACAACATGTCCTAAATGGATCTTCTTAAAGTCCTATCCCTGTACTCAGTCTCCTGCAAACTGCTGAGGGACAGTCTCTGCCTGTCATACAAGGCATCTTTGGATCTCACTCTAATGAATCTTCTCCATATCTGCAAAACAAATAGCATCAGGGTTGCCCAGTCAAGGAATTTAAACCTTGCTTGTGATGTAAATAGGACATGCTGGAGTGACAGGTATGTACCTCTATGATTACCCCTTCTCTGGAAACGTCTTATCTATGTGAAACAGCGCTCTTACCTAACCCAATTCAAGTGTAATTTAGATAAGTGGATGGGGAATGACAACTTCACCCTTAGTATGGCACTTATGTCTGTAATGGACAGAACCTTGACCAGCCAAGCCCAAGCCTAAGCCTTACATTTACCCCTTAGAATAATTCTAAGGTTCCTAAAACTTGTCAGATACATTTGGAATACATGGTTAAGCTTAAGAAAGCCCCTGCAGTCATTATCCTAATATACACCTATGAACCAATGACCCCATAAATAGTTTTAAAAGCCTTGAAATAGGAATAGGAGACTACAGTGAGACTAGTGACCAGTTCAATAAGTGAGACCATGCAGGACTAAACTACAGATGTCACTGAGGCATGCCATGCTGTTCATAGCTACGTCTTACTGCCATAGTAATTAATGGTTGAATACTGCTCTTAGACAGGTATCTTACATGATTCATTACAATGCATCATAACAAAAGCAATTCAAGTCTCCAGTTGTGAAATGTTGGAATCTTAATCTGCAGACACCTGACACATTGCCATGGTCACACAGCTGTCACCAACTCAATGAAGTCTCCAGTTAGTCTTACATATTCTATTTGATACAAGCAGTGTGCACATACTGAATATGTCATCAGGTGTTGGACAACTTGGTGACATCAGCATGCAGACAAAACTACAGTAACATGCAGTCCACAAAAACATGCACAACACTTTTATACATAAGGCCAGTAGGCCACATTTTCTGTGTACATGGCATGCTTGTTTCATCCACCTGGAATTTCAATGAGTCAGATGCAGCCAGTGCAGTTGAAGCAAAATCCCTAACAGCCACGTCAAGAATCTGAACTTTCTCTATGGAATAAACGGTAGTATGTGACTATGGTACGTAGCTTTTGAAGTGTAGCGTAATATAATTGCAACTCATTGAGACTGTATGCTATTTGACTATGTTGTGGCAAATAATACAGTCATATAAACAATGTTTGTGTTGCCCTTTTTATTTGTTGTTTCTTTTTTGGGTTTTGGGTGGAGTAGTTTAACCTATCTAGAAAAGCTTCTTGTAGCATTTATAGTTTTTCCAGGTTCCTTATAAAATATGACACCCAATATTGTGAGCCTTAATGGTACAAAAAAAAAAACGAATCAAACAAAAAGTTCCTAAACTTGCTATTAGACTTTTAAAGCACTTTGGGTAAGGGACTTTAACTCGCAACAATAGGGGTTGCACTAGCCACTTCCTTGCTACTTACATTTATTAAACATGAGAGCACTGTGTCAGAGTAGGGGGAATATCACAACCTCTAACTTAATACATATTGTCTCACGTTTGCATTTTTGTTCCATTATTTCAAGCATTGCTATTGTGGTCCTCAGAACTTCAAGGGGCACATTTGCTTTTTTTTTGCCTGCCCATTAAGATTTAAGTCTCACTGTCCATGGTGCAGGATACATACATCATTCTTACTGCAACTGTAGAAAAGAGTGGCTTGCAACAGGCTTTAAGGAGATGTCATACAACTGATATGGAAGTTTTTCCCCTTCTAGTAACTGCTGTTGCAGTTCTTTTCTGGAGTTTACATGTATTTTTTTTTTATCTAGAGTTTGCATGCAATTTTTTTCAAATCCAAAATTCTGTGTGCAATGCTTCTTCTGCTACATAAATACCACCTTCATAAGTTTGCAGCGGAATTCCTGACCATGAAGACATTTTCAAGCATCTGATTTTGGAATACAGCCTATCATCCGACTCAACATATCTGCAGAAGAAAGACTTCTTCAAAAAGGGATGTGAACATTGCTTGCAATTAACATACGTAGAATAGAATGTAGCATTCATGTAGAGCAGAGGCAATTTGTGTGTGATTTAAGTGTTAAACTATCAGTCAAGTACGTTTCAGCATAAATAATTATGAGATCACAGTAGAAGCTAAAATCATGTTTGTCAGATATAAATGATCCTCTTACTGTGTAATTTGAATCTTAAATCTTTATTAATTACTTTGGGGCTAAAAAAGTGAACTCTGAAGATTTGCAGCAACCTAAGAGCAATCTATTTTCCCTCTTAATTGCTAGCAGATTGCTGTAATGATTAAATATACACTGTAAGTGCTAACAGCACATGTAACCTTAACAGCACGATCAGAAACATTGTTAAGAGTCCAAGATAGATGGCTTTGCTTTTGAAAATAACATCCATGTAAAACTGGGCCATATATTCGTGGTAGCTATTCACATTACAGAACTTAAGTAAATAGATGCATGAAGTGTTCAATCAATAAAAAACACAGTGAAAGTTATTTATTTTTTAACTTTGTCTAATCCTATTAAAGTAAGCATTTTTCTCAGGACATCACAATCACTAGTCCAGAAGGTTTAGACTCTTGATTCTAGTCACTTAATTAGCTACCAGCATTTCAGTGACTTATGAGCTCCCTGACATCCAAGTGAAATATATTACATGTGCCTGCGCATAACGTGTTTATCTACATTTCTGGCTTCTTAGTTCTTTTTCAAAAGGCAAGAGGGCACAAAGGAAAATCCCTCTGGCTAAAAGAAGTTACTTCATAATGGATTTAAACACTGAATAAATAAATACTGGTGATACAAATTAAAATTGTTTTTTCTCTTCTCCAAACCTATTTCTACTTAGATTTATTTTATACACACACCCAGTAAAGTACTATAGTTGTGCTTTAAATGCTTTAAATAAGTTAAAAAAGACTTGGATATTTAAGCCCCATGATTCAGCATGCTGTACAAATACAGACACATATAATAGAAATGCATAAATAAATGCAAGAAAATTATAGCCATTTCCCAAAACAAAGAGATTCAGCCCTATTCCTAGTTACACAACACCAATTCAGACATACATGAAGTGTATACATGTACAAAAACTGAAACATACAACTAAAAATTTGACTAAAATTATATACAAAACAAAATACAGATTGGAGCACTACTAGCACTCCAGTTCTAAGCACTTGAAAACCAGATTGGAGCACTACTAGCACCCCAGTTCTAAGCACTCAAAAACCACTGTCTTCAGAGTCGAGATCTGAGCAACCTGTAACTTGTGTAGGTTGCCACTCATTCTCAAAACCGAGGATATATTCGGACAAGCATCCATGAGGAGGGAAAGGGAGGGGGGATTTGGGAGTTAGGAAGGTGGAGGGAGATTTTTGGGTTAGAGAGCAGGATGGGAATTTAGGTTTAGGGAGGTGGGGGTTGGTGTTTTAAGTTCTGGAAATGATCGTGGTTATTAGGGTTAGAGAGAGGCAGTGGAGTTTTAGGGTAAGGGATTGAAGACTTCTTTTGGAAACTGGGTTGGAATTTATGGGGTTAGAGTTTAGGCTCTGGTAGGGCTATACACTTTTATAAGGCTGGTGTTGGGAGTGCTACATATCAACAGGAGACTGAGCTACTAGGAGTTCAAGGACTTACCTTTATGAGGAAGTGGCAGTGAGCAAGTGTGTTGTAGGCTACTAGCATATGAGCACCAGTAGTAGATCCAATATAAATACATAGCAGCATAGTTTAAAGCAATATAAATGTCATCTTCAAACAAATAAACTTTAAGCCTGCCCCCAATAAAAAGCCAAAACACATTCTACTTTTCAGTTGCCTTAGAAAAAAGTAATACTTAGTAGCATAAACAAACATATTAATAGTCCTAACATCCCAAACATTGCATAATTATCAGCTATGCAATAAATTCAGAAACCATATTTAAAATTTATGATTCCCTATCATTCTATTTCAAGGCCATCACCTCGAAGTAGGCATTACAGCAAATGGAGAATATTGAGAAAATTGATACAATTAATCACTCAATACTGCACTGAAAATTCATCAAAATGTTTGCAATCTGTATGTCCAAACTACCGCAGCACATTATCAACCAAATACATACTACAGACAGCAGTTATTCCTAGAAATATGCAACTATAGTTACAGTCCCCGAAGTTAATAGTTCCTCTTCAGCAACAAACTACAGACCAATTAATGTAGTATGCCCTCTAGAGTTAAATAAGTCAACAGATGCAATGTATCTCAAATGCAACCTATTTTCAAACAATACAGATTTTGAAACAAATATAGCACATAACCAGCTCTGTTTAGAGTAACTAACTCCATCTTTGAGAGAATGTAAGAAAGACAGCTAACATGCACACTCTTTTTGATCTAAAACAAGATTTTAAATCAGTCAGCCATGACCTTCTAATCAAAACACTAATTTTGGTATAGGCAACAGTCTCCTACTGTGGTTTCTGTTTAGTTAGCAGAACCTTTACTGATTAGCAAGGGCCCCATTCCCCAGAAAATTGCATTTTCTTTATAGGAGTACCAGAAAGCTAATTCCTGGGACCTGTACTCTTTTCTTTTTCTTCTTTTTTTAACTTTTTATTTCATTTTAAATCAACATAAATAACAATTTACAGAACAAAACCATCAATTAAAAACAAATTGAACTATATACATAGTCCAATGCAAATATTTACACTAAACAAAACCATTGCAAGTTTTACAATAAGTCTGCACATTTTTGCCAATATAGTTGTTTATGTGTAATATTCAAAGTTCTGTTATACATAGTTTGCAATTCCTTGTTACATGCACTGTTTGCTAGATAAACTCTGAAAAAAAGAGAATATTTTTACTTTTCCAATTCATTGTAATGACTTTCCTGGCAATAGCCCAGATGGACCATAGGAGAGGCACTTGAGTTCTAGGTATAGGATCCAGAACTGGAACACTGAATAAAATCAAATAATCTATAATATTACAATTATCTGACCATAAGGCTTTAATAAATTTTCTAAAATGGAATAACCATTTGACACTCCAAAATCATATGATACCAATTTGTCTATATACTGCCATTACACCTCTAACATTTTAACATTTCTATCTTATAAAACAGGGCTATTTTATGTGGTATTAAAAAACTTCTATGTAGAAACTTCCAGGTCAAAATTCTCCAGTAAAGAGACGAGGTGGAGTTACTTACAGATTTCAAATATACATTTTTATTACATTCTGAAAAGGTTTGTTAATTTTTGTTGAATAATCCCAATAAGGTACATCAAAGTCTACACATTCAGACTTTAAAAGCCTATAGATTATTGATACATAAGATTTATTTTTGAACACATCACTATTGATCCTTATGAAAAATTCTAATATGTTTTGTATGAATTTAGTGTTCATATTTAGTGGAATTTGTATATTATTATTAATAAAACTGTCTTTCGGCTTTTCCCGGTTAGGGGTCGCCACAGCGGAACTCCGGCCCGCTAATGATTGGCAGTAGATTTTTACGTGCTGGCTTGCCGGGCCTAACACACAACCTTCAATGAAGGAACGCCCATTCACGCATGTCGACACACAGAAGACGCTCTAACTGAGAATCGAACGTGCAGTGTCTAACTGTGAGGCGACAACGCTACCGCAGCACCACCACCGCAGTAATAATTTGTATATTATTATTAATAAATTCCCTAAAAGTTTGTATACTTAACCAACTACTTTTATTTGTATTATATCTAGCTGAAAGTCGGTCACCAATATATACTTTATTCCCATCTAAAAATTGAAACCAGAATTTTAAATAATTCTCTCCAAGATCAGTTATTATACATATATTAAAATAATCTAGGCATCCAGTGGTATAAGCTGTAGGAAACATCAAAAATAATAAATGTTTGACCAAACAATTACTAAGCATCACTTTCTTAAATATATTTAAAATATAATTAATGCCAAGGGTATATACATGTATATTTCTGTTATTCATAGAATAATCTTATAATGTCCAATATATTTTATTAATGTCTAATGGAACATTTACATGTATTTCTGGAATAGCATTTGAAATTAAAATTGCTTCACACAAGAGTTTCCAGTTTGAGTTCTATGAAGAATTTAGCCAAAGACTAGCTATATTTATAATAGCAGAATTAGCATATAGTTCAAAATTAGGAAACCCAATCCAATTCTTATCCCAACTTTTTATATGCCAGTCAAAGAATATTCTTGACATTTGGGGATACCATAACAATTTTAACAATACAGAATTTAACCTCTTGGTATTTTTTTAGAGGGAAGTAAGAATAATGACTGAGCAAGATATAATATTTTTGGTAAAACTATCATTTTTATGAATTGTAAGTCTATCTTCCATTGAGAAATACAGTTTATTCCAATTTTTAATTAGTTTAAATCTTATTAGTTAAGATTCTATAATTTAATAATATAGGATCATAGAAAATTACTAAGCTATTGACCAGGAGATCATTTCAAGCATAGCCATTTCATCCCAATGTAATGCCATAGAAACATTAGTTAATACCCAAGATTGCATTTAGTAATGACTGCCCATGTCCAGGAGGACAGTGGGCACTATTTCTGGTAAGAATTTATGGTGTCCCATCCACTCGTCCAGGTTCCTTCTGAACAGTGTCATAGTGTTGCTCTGTTTCACATGAATAGGTACAACACGAGAAACCGATAGGTCTCGTATGGAACCACACGTATACTTAACAATAAATCCACACGAAAGAGTTCACTCAAAGCTCCAAATGTCAGCAAAATAAATCCACCAAGGTGTATAAAAACAGAAAGTCTATTTAATACAAAAGTGTAAAACACAAACTCCGCTCGTCAAGCGTTTTCACTAGACTATGCTGGCTTCATCAGAACGTTCTGGTTCTGATGAAGCCAGCATAGTCTAGTGAAAGCGCTTGACGAGCAGAGTTTGTGTTTTACACTTTTGTATTAAATAGACTTTCTGTTTTTATACACCTTGGTGGATTTATTTTGCTGACATTTGGAGCTTTGAGTGAACTCTTTCGTGTGGATTTATTGTTAAGTTCACATGAATAGGTAGTCTGTTTCAGAGATGTGGCAGTCACTGGGAGATAAAGCTGTCCCAACAGCATGTTCTATTTAAGGTTTAGGCCAGATTTAGGTCCCTGGAATGGGTGGCACTAATCCTGTTTGATTTACAGATGTGCAGCAAGTTCATTAGGTTTGGGTCTCAGATTGCTCTGTAAGCCAAGCAAGAAGTTTATATAAAGTCTATATGATACAGATTAATGTGACAGTGAATTTAGTCATGCTGCACTCTATGTATGGCATGTGCTAGAGTCCCTTGAGCTTCTTTGTTAGAAATCACTGAGGTCTCTTCAATTACTGCAGGTGCTTTGTGTGGTACATGCTAAATGGGGAATTATACTCAATTATGGGATGGATTTGTGCTGAGTATAGAGTTTTAACCTCTTTTTTTCTCAAGGCAATGCCTTTATTAATCGTGTGAACCCATGTCCCTTACCACTTTGTGGGTACTTAGGATATTGTTGTTGATTTGATAGTGTGAAAGTAGATTGTGCTGAAGGGAACAATGATGTATTTCTTTGTATTCAGTCTGAGAACATAACTAAAACACCAGTTGGTCTGTGTAAGACCCTCCTGGAATATACTGAAATCATTTTTTGGATTCAACAATTGCACCCAATTTGCAGTTGTCTGCAAACTTGGTCAGCCACAACTCCTTAGTTTTAACATGAACTTCTGAAATTCTATGAAATTTGATGAGAAATTATATTCTTTAAGTACTTTTTGTAAATATGAAAAAACGTTATTGACATTTAGGCGTATTATTGAAAGTTCATTTTTATTCTTATTAGCAAACTCTATTAAATATAAAAGCCTAATAATGTTATCGTGTACCTTTCTATTTAAGATAAAACCAGTTTGATCATCTTCAATTAGATTTAATATAATGTTATTTAATCTTTTTTGCCAAAATCACCATTAAAAGTTTATAGTCAACATTTAATAAAGATATAGGGTGATACAAAGTACATAGCTTAGGATATTTTTCTTGCTTCAAGATATTTAATTTATTTTTGAATGATTATATTAACTTGTTGGTTGAATTAATGTCCATTATGTTAGATTTTAACTTGATTTTGAGGGAGAATTTTATAGACAGTCTAAAGGAATTGCAATGGGGGCTTCATGTGCTCCCATTTATGCCAATTTGGTGTTAGCTGATTTGGAAGGTAAAAGTGTGTTTGACTCTACATTCTCCCAGTTCATCAAATTTATGTGAGATACCTTGATGACATTTTTTTTTTGCTATGGGTGGGTCCTGAGGGCATGAGTAAGAATTTTGTTGTTTATTTGAATCATTATTCTACTTTTTTTAAATTTACTTATAATTTTAACCGGAGAGGAATTCATTATTTGGACATTTATATTGAGCAGACTAGCCCAGGTACAGGTTTTAAGTCAAGGGTTTATAGGAAGCCCATCTTTAGTAATAGCTATCTGGATTTTTCAAGATGTCATCCATTTTGCCAAAAAAAGAGTATCTTAAAAGGACAGTGTATTAGGGCAGCCAGGATGACTTTGAATTTTGATGACATAGTCTCTAAATTATCTTTTATTGGTGGGTTGTTTTTAGATCGTGGCTACCTCTTGAATTTGGTAAGGAAAACAGTTTGTTATCTTAAGAAACAACGGGGGCTTATGTACCAACCCCTCTTGGGGAGTGACACCCTCATAACACCAAAGGAGGATGTAAATGAAAATTATGAGACAGCATTGGTGATCCAATATGGACCATATTCCAAAACCATTAAAGACCCGGCAACAAAGAATTGTAACATTATTAGGGGTAACCCGCAACTATGTGAACTAGTGGAGGGTAGCCCAAGTTTTGTTTTTAAGACAAATTCCAATTTGAAATTTATTTTTGAAGTAGGGGATAGACTTAGGGATGGTACCCTACATACTGTGGGTACACGTAGATGTGGATCATGCCCGCAATGTTCACACATTCTGGAGACTGGAGTTTTGACACTGCAGAATTCTAGTAATTCAGTTATCTATTTTAGTAGGGGTAACTGTCAATCTAAGAATGTGGTGTATATAGCCCTATGTGATAGCTGTCCGGCATTTATTTTATGTTTTATTTTATTTTACATTTGTTAACCGGGCTAGTCTAGCTGGATATATGTCCATTTTCAGTAGAGGCCCGGGGAGAAAAGCTCCACACATACTAAATTACAAAGAGACAATTTAAAAAATTAAGTACAAAAAGAATATACATTTAGTAACATGAAAAAATAAAATACCTAAGGAACATACTAAAATATAGTTGTTCAGTAAAAGCATTACAAAAAGTCAAGATTAGCAACATGGTTTCGATAAACTGTTGGAGAGAAGAAGTAGAACAGGAGATAAGAAGGGAATACAAAGGAGGAAGAGAGAAAGAAGCAATAGTCTAGTGAGGAGAAGGGTAAGAAGGTGTAAAAGAGGACAGGGGAGAGAAAAAAGGAGGAGTGGGTTAGAGCATAAGAGGAGAGCAACAGGGCAATAGGAAGAAGGAATAAGAATATTTACTAAGTATGGTGTAAAGTTCTAGTAGAGTAGGGGGAAAGAAGAAGGTTAGTCAGGAGTCCTACAGGAACAGAGCCAGTGATTTTGGAAATACAGTTTGATTTTTTGTTTGAAGAGTGGTAAGGAGGAGGTTAGAGTGATATCAGTGGGTAGCTGATTCCATATCCTTCCTACAGTATTAGTGAACAGAGAGTCACCAGCTAAGTTATGGGACTTTACAGATTTGGTCATGAGTTTAGAAGAAGATCGAAGGGAGGTAAGATTATTGTAAGGGATTAAAAGTTGAGAAAGTATAGGGGTATTATAAGGTTGGTAAAGTATCTTGTGAGCAATGGTAAGTTGTGAGATCAAAAGACAGTTTTGTAGCTCAAGCCAGCCTAGGAGTTTTAGGTTATGACAGTGATGTGTTCTGAAAGGGTTACTGGTGGCAAATCGGGCAATGCTATTGTAACAAGTTGCTAGTGTATTTAGGTTGGCCTTCTTAAGGTTAGTGAAAATAGGTGAGGCGTAAAAGAGAGTAGGTATAAGATGGGAGTGGGCAATAGTAGCTCTGGTAGAAGGTGTGAGAAAAGGTTTGATACGGTATAATGATCCAATTTTTTTATTAACAGTTTTGATGGTGTTATTGATGTGTTGATCAAAAGTAAGATTGTTGTCGATGGTTATTCCTAGCAGCTTAGTTGTTGTGTCAGGAGAGATAACAGTAGTGTCATTAGACAAAATGTTGAAGTTTAATGGGGAGGCTCGAGTGGTAGGAGTGAAAAGGAGAAGTTTTGTTTTTTTAGCATTGAGGAGGAGGTACCGTCTAGTAAACCAAGTTTCTACAGTGTTGAAGGTAGTTTGAGTTAGAGAGAGTAGTTCTGCGGAGGTAGATGCTGAGCAAATAATTGTGGAGTCGTCAGCATATTGGATGCAGGTAGCTTGAGGGATGACAGTGTTGAGATTGTTTATGTAAAGGGAGAAGAGAAGTGGACCGAGAATAGAGCCCTGTGAGACTCCAATAGAAACAGGCAATAAGGAAGAGATATGATTGTCCCAAAGAACGGCTTGATGTCTGTTGTTAAGATAGGAAGTAAACCATTTTAAAGCCAGGTTATCAAATGACAGGGATTTAAGGATGTTAATAAGGGAAGAGTGGTTCACCATGTCAAAAGCTTTATAGAGGTCAATAAAAAGAGCAGAGGAGAAAATATTGGAGTTACGATAGTTGTTGATAGTATCCACAAAAGAAAGGAGGGCAGTGGAGGTGCTATGGTGGGGTCTAAAGCCATGTTGACAGTTGCCAATTAAGTTGTGAGAAGAGAGATATTGTATGAGTTGCTGATGGATGCATTTCTCCATAATCTTTGCTAGAGGAGAGAGAAGAGCAATAGGTCTAAAGTTAATATAGTCAACAGAGTTACCACCTTTGTGTAGTGGGATGATATGAGAGATTTTCCATATATCTGGTATGGTTCCTTCTTGGATAGTCCTATTAATGAGTATAGATATAGGGTATGCAATCTGTTTAGCAGCCTTTTGAAGAAAGAGAGAGGGGAGTTTGTCAGCAGAGGGGGTGCAGGGTTTCAGTTTAAGAATAAGCTTATAGACGAAGGAGGTAGAGATAGGATGAAGAGTGAAGTTTTGGGGTGAATCCATAAGATTATTTGGAGGGTAAAAGTTATTGGTGTTCAGTTGTCTAGCAAGGGATTGAATGGTTTCAATAAAAAAGGTGTTGAAGGCGTTTGCAGTATGGCTAGGGGTGTCTGGGTTTGCGTTTATTGGGGAGGGAGTTTTAGCTGTACCAGGTGAAAGGAGTTTGTTGATTGAAGACCAGAATTGTTTGGGTTTATATAATTGGGTTTTCTGAAGTTCACAGTAATAGTTCTTTTTGTCAGAGATTATTGCTTTTTTTGTAAGATTTCTAAGTTGGCAAAAATTATGAAAATCAGAGGTGGTTCTATGGTGTCTCCATTTGGCCCAAATTTTATTTTTACTGTGAATTAATTTCTTTGTTTCCTTTGAGAGCTAAGGGGCTATACTAGACTTCATTCTAATAGAGCATGCAGGGGCATGTTTATCCAAAATGGAAAGGAAGGTCGAGTTAAAGAATGATACTGCTTCATTAAGAGGAAGTGATTTCAAGAGGTTCCAGTTGCATGTTTTGAGATCATTTTGAAATAAATCACTTTTAAAGTTTTTGGTAGAGCGTATTATTCTAATGTTAGGGAGGTTTTGATAGTCAGTCTTTTCTCTAGAGATATAGGTTAGGCAGTGGTCACTGAGGTCATCAGGCATAGTTCCTACTTTGTATGAGACATTAACTTTGTTTATTAGTATCCAGTCTAAGATACTCTGATTCTTACTTGGTTTATTAAACCTAGTTGTAGTGGTAATGGATTGAGTAAAACCATGTAGGTTTATATGACAGGAGGGATTGTCACTATTAATAATATTCCAGTCTATATTAAAGTCACCCAGAATTATAGTTTCTTGGGGGAAGTTAGTGGAAGCCCAGCTGAGGAAGTCTTCTAAGATTGGTATGTTGTTGCCTGGTGGTATGTACATACAGATGATGTAAAGAGCTTTTTGAGCATTTAACTGAAGTTTAGTGATGATGGCTTCAGCACTAGAATCCTGGGTTGGGCAGGCTGGGAGGGTGGAGATGCTAAGATGGTTCTTAAATAGAATTGCCACACCACCACATTTACGTTTAGTTCGATCAAGCCTATGTAAATTATAGCCTTGGGGTATAATCTCAGTGTCTTTGGTGGCTGGCTTTAGCCAGGTCTCTGAGAGGCACAGAATGTCAAAGTGGTGAATGTCTAACAGGGCATGTAAGTAGGGTACTTTGTTATTTACACTTTGTATATTTAGATGACCTATGAGAAGGGTGTTATGTCAGAAAAACAGAAAGGTGTCTAAGGAAAAGAGTTTATGAGCATCTGTACAGTATAAGGGTTCAGAATGATAACAACACTCTTTTTAAGCATTCTAAAAACTGCCCTAAGTTTAAAACGTTTAGCTTTGACATCTTGGAACAAGTGCAAATTGATCTAAGGGGGGGGGGTGACATAAAAAATAAGTTAGAGGTAAGGGAAGCCATATGGCAAATTAAGTTAAATGCACCCCCCCCCCCAAGTATTAATGGTAAATTCTTCCTTTAACGTTTTTTGTTGAAGAAGTTTTTAGAAGTGGCATAATTAGATTTTTAATGAAAAGGTTTATTAACTATTTTAACATATTTTTTTTTATTTCAGACTGTTAGTATTCAGGTGTTTTTGTAATTAGTTGTGTTTTTTATATGACCTTTTGGATAAGCTGCTTGTGGATTTTTTATGCATACTATCTCTTTAAGTGTTTTAACTTGTCAACCAATGACTGTATTTACTATATTATTTAAGGAGGGTGATTTCTGTTTTTAAAGCATTCTGATGAAGTCCTAATTTTAATACCATGAAATAACTTAATGCTTTTTTTGTGACTTGGCAAATAAACTTGTGATTTTATTGAGTTGTTCCTAGCCAGTCTGATTTTTTTTATTTTATTGGTGGTTTATATCCTACATTGAGCAATTGTTTTGAGTTTATCTTTGGTAGTATCCTTTTCTAATAAAATGCAATCAAAATAACAAGCCAACAAAATTTCTCATTTTGCATGTAAGGCATAGTGGTGCAGCAGTAGCATTGTTACCTCACAGCAAGAGGTTCTCCAGTTTGATTCTTGGCTGCTGAGCCTTCTGTGTGGAGTCTGCATGTTCTTCCTGCATTCTTGTGGGTTTCCTCTGGGTACTCCAGTTTCCTCCCACATTACAAGGACATGTGTCTGGAGCATTTCTCCTCAGGATTCCACTGAAAATTGGCTTTGTTCCAAGTCTGACTTTCCTGATAAACAAATGTAAAATAAATAATGTCGACTAAATATTTTTGTCACTTTAGAACCAATTCGAGGAATTCAATAGACATTTACAAATGTGTAAAATTTCTTATTGATATCAAATACAGCTAGTCTCATCATAGAGTTTTTATCAGAGTAAAAATCAACCACTCTAGGCATAGTCAGACATTTTTTCCAAAGTATTATAGTGCCTCTCCTTTTAGAACTATAATATGAGTCTACAAATATTGAATACTCTTTGAATACCAACTTATCTTAATCCTTTTTAATAAATGTGTTTCTTGTAAAAATACTATATCAACTTTATATATTTTAAGATATTTGAGTAAACTGCCTTTCTTCTTGGGATTATTAAAACCATTTAGATTCAATGAAATATACTTACATATTGACATCTTTGAAATGTACCAGTTCAAGCAAGATTAAATAATGGTTTTGAAACAAGTGACTATAATTAACGTGAACATATTTTGCTATGGACAAAATCTTAAACCTAGCTAATAACAATCTTATTATAAAAATATTTATATGACCTACCATGGAATGTGCTATTCCTGGCATGATGAAACAATCATACAAACCACCCTCACTCGTCATCTTAATGTTACTCAACCCTTTCTGCTGCTGCTACCTCTAGAAAATATGTATTTTTCAATATGTGTTGAACCATAAAGCCTTCCCCTAGTAACAATCTGTTATCCAATATGTAATTTCAGTCTTTAATATAAACTAAAATCAGTTAAGGATAAATGTAAGTAAACATTTTCTAATGATGTACTTAACATTAATTCCCCCATAAAATAAGGGAGGAATAGACTTTAGTATTTATTCATATCTTGAAAACAAGAATCCTAGGGTACCTTTGATATTTGGAGTACCCAAAATACACAAAGAAGTACAGAATCCCCTACTTAGGCCTATAGTATCTGCCCAAGGATCCAAGATATCCCCCTTATCCAAATTTTTGGATTGGAAACAAACAATTGTGGGGCAAAGATCAGAATTTACTCAAAGATTCTTGGGAATTCCTGGGTAAGATTACTCCTGATTTAAATGTTCCTGATTTAAAATTCCTTACTACAGATGTAGTTGATCTTTTTTCTGTTATACCGCATGAGAAGGGTTTAGCCTGGTTGGAGGAAGCTCTGAGAAGTAATCCAGGGGCCTGTGATAATTATATATTTTTGGTTTTGGAATTAGCTGACCTGATTTTACATAATAACATTTTGTATTTTTCTAGAGAATATTTCAAACAAACATCTGGGGTTGCCATGGGAGCCATTTGTGCTCCCACTTATGCAGATATAGTCCTTTCTGTATGGGAAAAGAAGTATGTTTTCAACAGCGAATACAGTAAATATTGGACATCCTATTCTAGATTTCTGGACAATATCTGTATTTTCTGGACAGGTTCGACAGGTCTGTTGGAGGATTTTATGAAACATCTAAATCTCAGTACTGACTTTTTGACCTTCACATATCAGGTTACTACCAAGCAGGTCAATTATTTAGATGTATCATTAAGAGTGGATGAAAAAGGCTTTAAATCAACTATACATAGGAAATCTACTTTTTCCAACAGTTACATTCATTTTACTAGTTCCTATCCAATACATCAAAAGAGAGGCATAGTCAAGGGACAGTTCGTCAGAGCATCTCGTGTGACTTCTGATGACCTTGATTATAAACAGGAATGTTTAAATTTAACCCAGATGTTTCAGGAGAGAGGATATCCAGAAGAGCTTATTTCAAACAACAGTAAAGAGGTCAGGGATGGTAGGGATACTAAATACAAACCAATTCTTGGTACAGGCAATATACAAAAATTTACGGTTGCCAGTGAAGTGCAAGATTTACAAGATTTACATTTGCAAATTTATATCCTTAGGGGGCCCTAGACAGCATCATTGCTAGTCACTGCAGAAGCAAACTAGCTGCCAGTAACTGCCAGGAGCCACCTTGCTGTTAACTGCCTTGCATACAAAGTACTGAATTTGTTATACTATCCACCACTAACAAACAAACCACATCAGACACACTACATATTCCCTTCATTCATATTCAGAAAATACAATATAACTCTCGAGATCACATTTCCCTAAAACAATAGGTGAGCAAACTTGAACCAACATCTTGGAAATCATTTCCTCAAAATGTTAGAAAAATCCGGAAATTAACCATATTTAAAGAACAGCCAACTATATTTCTTAGCAGTGAATACAAGGGCTGCTGTTATAACACAGACTAAATCTCTGACATCAAACAGAACAAAGCAGTAATCACGTTTGGCAAATGTTATGCTATCACATGACTCCTTACACACCCAAAGCTGTACACATTTTATTGCCATTTCCATGATAAGATGATACTGTTGCTAATCTGTGAATATAATTAAGTTATATTTTTTAATATTCACCTGTATCTGTTGATAGCTGTAATGCTTTATCTATATTTTTACTAATATGCTTTGTCATTATTATACTATATTTTAAAAATATAATTCTGTTTTGCAATTTCTAATTGCCACACTGGCACAGTTCATAACTAAAAATGTTATGTGTGCCAGCCTACCAACTTGGTTAACAAAAACGAAGTAAGTAAGTAAATAAATAAATAAATAAAACCAGAACATGCGCAAGTAGCATGCATTCACATGCATGCATACATACAGCCTGCATAGCTATGTCATGCAGAAAGACTGCAGGCATCTAACCTGGTATATATACAACATGATCAGCAGCATGTGTAATGAGGCATTACTTTATATGATGTGTTAGATAAGGCATGCACTATGTACAGGGATGTACCATAATTATGGTACCAAAACACTCAAGACAGAATTATGTAATGCTGTGCACTGTCTGCAATTTATGTATGCATGTAGTTTACATATATATGGTTTATGTGAAAAGCATTTTTCAAAACTATTGATCAGATGTTTGATAATTTAATCCAAGTCACAAAAACACAATCAGTGCTCTCTGATTAGCTATATATCAACACAGCTCTGTGTCACAGAAAATACTGGTCTTACCTTTAAAGAAATTAGTGGACTACAGAAGTCCTGACATTATTTAATGCTCCTTCTTGTCTCTGACATTCAAACAGTTCAGGATAAAGCACCTGTGATGACGTGTTGTAGTTCCAGCTGTGACAGGCAGAGTAGGGCAGTGCATGTGTAACATATGCCAGCATAGCTAGCTGGAGTTTTTGTACAACTTGTGTAAAAAATGTATTTGTAATGTTGTTTGTGTTAAAAATGTATCAATAGTGAGTCCTGCTGGACAGAAAAGAAAAATACATGTATGTCAGACTGTATTGATGTAACTCATGAAATGTATGTATTTTAACAGAGGATACTGGAAGGGAAGGGGTTAGGCTCAGCTCAGCTAACCTTAAGAAAAATTGCCAGAAATTAAATGACTTGGTTTAGGCCATGAAGATTGTATCTCACAGGTCTGAATGCAGCCAGAGACCCAATGTCTGTGAAAATCGTGGACCGAGGTCCTGCTCTATTGTGATTAGTGGTGAACTAATTGCTACCCTGGGGTGCCAGACAATAGCTTGTTAGTTTCTGCAGGAAGGGTAGAAATGTTGGAATTGTTTTACAGTTTTCGGATGCTATAATAAACCTTAGCTAAAGTTATATGTGTATATTGTGACACATCAGTGCCAGATCCTGGCACAGTTTCTACTGAGGGGGTAGTGTGGGAACCACAGAGTCATCTGACCAGATGTGATGTCATCCTATAGCCAGGACTGAAATTTATTTGAATGCCAGTGAGAGATGTGGGGTGTGCACTCTTTTCTGGGACCTAACAAGACACTCATCCACTTCATCTTGCCTTGCTTTAGTAAGTAACTAGGGAACAATAATTCTTTAGTCAGTTAGGAAAATATAGTGATATTAGCTAAATGTTGTTTCTTCTGTAACTGTCTCAGTCTTTTCATCTCTTTTTTTTAATATATTTCCTGTGATTGAAATTCTGGTGTTTATTGTAAATAGATATTCATTATTTTCATGTTTTATTATTATTTATTATTAAATATATCTAAACCTTTCATTGTGGTTTGTCTTTTAGAAAATATTTAACCTTTGAGAGTACTTGCATTTATTTAGTGGCACAATGCCTCCATGTTCCTGAAAGTCTTGCTACTTGGTTAAACACTACTATTTGTATAAATATCAATTTTATTAAGTGTAATTGGGTACCCTTATAAGAGCCTTTAAGTAGCTGGCTTCTGTTGCTCTGGTGACAGTGAATCAACTTTGTAGTCTAGGTAGAGGTGGCAGAGTGGGTAATCTGTGCCAGCCTTTCCCAGGTGGGTGCGTGTGTGTGGAAACTAAATCTCAAAGAGAGTGTATGACAGCTACTTTTAAAAGGGACACTGAGAGCACTGATTTCACAGAGAGGGTGGTGGAGGCCAGGTCTATATTAGCAAATCGAAGGAACTGAAACGTGAATACCATTTCATCGACACATATGTGTCGGACTCACAAGTAAGTGAATGGCCAGATCACTGATTTTTTCCTAGGAAAAAAAATTGATTGGCCATCGCTGTCAATTTGCCATTTTCCCCATTGTACTGCAATCTCAGAGATAGTATATTTAGTTAGGTTGGGTGTGGTGGGGTGTGAGCGGCAAACCACCGCACTTTATAATGTTTGTACTGGTGTGTCATGTGTAGTTGGCCTACCCTTGGAAAAAATAATCGGTGATTTGACCGTTTGATTATCTGTGAGTTTGACACAAATGTGTCAATGAAATGGCATTTGCATTTCAGTTCCTTCAATTTGCTAATATAGACCCGTGGATGACTTGGCTTGGAACACCTGGCTACGGACTCAGCTGTGTAGTGGTCAGTGGGGAGACTTTTTTTGGAGCCTGGAGAGAAAGCCCAGCCCCAGGACTGGAGTGTGCATTCCCTGTGTGCTCTTAAGGTTAATTGTACTTGGTGCAGAGAGCTGCATCTGAAAATACTGTGTGTATCTTTTTTTTTTTTCTCAGTGAATATTCCCAACTGGTGTCAGTCATGAGGATTGAGGCTCCTTGATCACTGGCTCAGAGGAGGGATGTCACAGTGCCACTTAGTGGAAGCTATGTTGAGTTCTTGTGGTACCTTTGGTTTTGTTTGCGGGCAAGGCCATCCTGATGATAAATTGAATAGGAAGAGTTGAAGGAAATTTGGAAAATTTTGTAACAGAGAACTAATAAAACCCACCAGATTGCATTTCATCTGGTAACATTTCCCTGCACTCTCTGGAAGGCCAAAAAAATCAAGCTATTATAACAGTTCCATTTCCTTAGTTGTAAACCTTAATTCCTAGATGCTTTATACTCATGACAACAGGATCCTATCTCAATCGGACTTCTTAAATATCTGCTACAGATGGAATATCTGACATTTCTGGAAGAGTACATATACTGATCCTGATAAATTATACTGGCTTTAGATAACACTATGAGCTCTAGTATAATCTTTTGTGAACTAGAAATTGGTAACTTTGAAGCTTTAATTCCCCCACAGTGTATACAGAGAAATATGTATTATACAAGTTAGGGCCTCTGGGTAGCTCATCATTTTTGGGTTGCTGTAAACACATTCTGAAGACAGTTGTTTATTGCAACCTGATATTCTTGGTGTTATCCATTTATACTTTTTGTTATATACTTTGCAAAAATGCATAAAATGCACTCAAATATAGATTAAGCCATTACCAAGGGTGTTTTAAGGAATAAACTTATTTTCTTTTTCTTTTGGCTGTTCCCATTAGGGGTCACCACAGAGGATCATCTGTTTCCATTTCTTCCTGTCCTCTGCATCTTGCTCTGTCACACCAACCACCTGCATGTCCTCTCTCTCCAAATCCATAAACCTTATCTTAGGCCTTCCTCTTTTCCTCTTACCTGGAAACTTCATCCTTAGCATCCTTTTCCCAATATGCCCAGCATCCCTCCTCAGCACATGTCCAAACCAATGCAATCTCGACTCTCTGGCTTTGTCTCCAAACCGTCCAACCTGGGCTGACCCTCTAAAATACTTATTCCTAATCCTGTCTACCCTCGTCACACCCAGTGCAAATCTTAACATCTTTAACTCTGCCCTATCCAGCTCTGACTCCTGCGTTTTTGTCAGTGTCACTGTCTCCAACCCATATAACATAGCTGGTCTCACTACCCTCTTGTAGACCTTCCCTTCTTACTCTTACTGGTACTCGTCTGTCACAAATCACTCCTGACACTCTTTTCCACCCACTCCACCCTGTCTGTACTCTCTTCTTCACCTCTCTTCCACACTCGCCATTACTCTGAACTGTTGATCCCAAGTATTTAAACTCATCCACCTTCGCCAACTCTACTCCCTGCATCCTCACCATTCCTCTATCCTACCTATCATTCACACACATATATTCTGTCTTAGTCCTGCTGACCTTCATTCCTCTCCTCTATAGAGCATATCTCCACCTCTCCAGGGTCTCCTCAACCTGTTCCCTACTCTCACTATATATCACAATGTCATCTCCAAATATCATAGTCCACAGGGACTCCTGTCTGATCTCGTCTGTCAACCTGTCCATCACCACTGCAAATAAGAAAGGACTCAGAGCTGATCCTTGATGTAATCCACCTTAAACGTATCTATCACTCCCACTGCAGATCTCACCGCTGTCACACTACCCTTGTACATATCTTGTACCACTCTTACATACTTCTCTGCCACTCCCGACTTCCTCATACAATGCCACAACTCCTCTCTAGGCACCCTGTCATATGCTTTCAATAAGTCCACAAGGACACAATGCAACTGCTTCTGACCTTCTCTGTACTTCTCCATCAACACTTTCAGAGCAAACATTGCATCTGCAGTGCTCTTACCTG